>NW_010514153.1:21182-25489 GCF_000687285.1 Phaethon lepturus
GTTTTTGTTTACTTTTTAGTTAATATGAGTGAATTAAAAAATAAGGATGGTAATGCCAGCCTAGCCCCTTTTTTAAGAGTAATCTTTTCAAGTTAGTGTCAGTATTGTTGGTGAGGTTGAAATGTGAAATACCCTCTCTTAAAGAGGTATTCGTAGTTGATAGCTATTTGCCATACATGTATATGAAAAGATGTTAATTTCCTTATGCGGAAAAGGGAGTGGAGGCATGGAGAAGCATTGTAATTAATTATTGGGGGGTGGGGGTGCCAGAGGAATTGTTTGATTTGTAAAACAGCAAGCCGAACTTGTAGCTGAGTAGCACCTGCTTCTCAAAAATCTGGCAGGCTTTGAGTGGAAACTGCTGGGTACTTGGCACTTCTGAAAATCTAGCTACCTGACCTTCCTGTTGTGTTTTGAGATGCTTCTAACGTAAAGTTCCTAACTTGAGATGCCACAAGAGACTGGGGTGATGCTGTATTTGAATGTTTTCTGCCTTTTAATGGACTATGACTTAAGTAGATAAAAAGCCACATGTTGACATTAATGTCTGTAGTCCCAGCTGATTTTAAAGTGCAGATCCCCAGACTAGTTTGTACACAGATGTTATTACTTGATTTATCTGCTGTAGGGAAAAAACAAGTTCGTGGAAGATCACTGAAATTCCTCATTGTTAACAGCATTGCCATAGGAAAAAATACAATTTACTGTCAAAATTTCATTATTTACCTTCAATCTAGACAATCATTTTGTCAACAAGTGCTCTCATAAATACAATTGTTCCTTTGTTTCTGTACCCTCTTTCTTCTGCTCTCCATCTACCTCCTCAGTACCTCCTGCACTACCTTTGCCTCTGGATATTTAGATATATTCAGCAAAGCCTCTTAATGCAGCGGGTTATCTGTTGTGGTGTCATTACAAGTGCTTTTACTTCTGTCTTTTTTTCAATTTTTTATTAAAAAACAAACCAGTTTCCCACCCAGTTCTTTTAGATTGGATATAAACTTCAGGCCTGTTTCATGAGTATAGCTTTTTTTGCTCTGTTCTACCTTGCTTCTCCTCTTCCTCTCTCCTTCCCCCAGTATAACACTATAACCTTCCCTGTTATCTTTCTGTCTCTTCCTGTTCCTTTCAGCGGCTTGTATCTTGGAATAGCTATGGTGGTTGTTACAGCTGTGATGATGCTGTTAGATGGACCCAGAATTTGAAGACTGCTGGCTAACATTACATTATGAAGCCCTTCATGGGGTGACACGGGAGAAAACTGTAACTACTTAATTTTAAAAGCCATGGAAAAAGTTGCCAGCTCTGCAAAAGCTGACTGCCATTTAAGGGTGAAGGGCTCAGTATGCGTTACTAATGTAGTAGTGGAGGCTCTTGGATGCTCTTTGTTAACCTGATATATTGCATTGCTGTGGGTAGTAACCCCTTGTAAAGGGGCATCAAATTCCCAGAGGTAAAGCTTTGTTGCAGAAAAGTCCGACTTTGTTGTGTGTCCCAAAACAAGCTGTAACAAAAGTATGTGCTTGTTCCAGTCTCTGGAGACTGATATACTTTCATTTCCATATATGTTTAACAAAGTCATGTAGCATTTACTTACCGGAAGCTTTTACAGTAGCGTAACACTGCAGCTATTACTACTTTGGTAGTTCAAGTTGAACTCAAGGGTGGAAGTGGTTTTTTCTGTTTGTTTCACTGCTTTTTTCCAGATAGCTGAGAGTCCTCTAGAAGGAACATACATTCAGTCCTCTAGAAGGAAGATACATTCATGTATATCCAGAAAGAATAGCTTGTTTTGCAGAAACTAATTATATTCTGAGGACATGCTTAATAACCTAGTTACTAATAACGAGCAGGTACAAAAAGAAGAAATTAAGAGCAATAACTTCTTAGCAAAGCTTCTGAAAGGCTTTTCACTATTTCATTGTCTTGCTGTTAGTATTTGTACATTTTAGAAAGTACTTAATTTTTGAGATACTGCACTTTCAATATTACAGTAAAGTAGGATGTTCCTCAAGAAGTGGAAGAAAGTACTTTAGACTATTGTTTTCAGACCATCTGCAAAAATCCCAAACACTTTGTCTCTTTCCCCATCAACAGCACTACAGAATTAAAGAGTGAAAGTTGATGACCAGTATGCACTGACTATTATTACTGGTGTTACCAGCACTGTCTAAATTTTGCAGCTGTCCAGGATATCAGTATATTATAAAGCAAGTTAAATCAGCAATTGTTTTGAAGTCTTAGGCTGAGGGTAGTAGCTTTGTGCACATCTTGCTAAAGCAACTGTAATGCTTGAGATCTCTATTTATCTAAATATAATATACACACATACTAGTTAATTTCAAATGTTCAAAATGGATATACTAGTGACATAAAAATAAGATTCAGTCTCTTTTGACAAATATCAGCATTATTCACTACACTGCATGTTCAAGAATTGCAGTTATTTCGGCACCACTGTGTGTTACTCTACTGCTCCTCTGCATCTTACCCCTCTTTTTTCTTCTAGTTACTTCTGGCTTGTCTGCTGCCTAATGTGAAATAAATGCGTTGTTTTGTTGTTTGGTTTTTTTTTTTCCTTGGGCTCTAGCAAATGTATACCTTTAACACAAACTGAAGTTCTTCCTAACAACTCTTCTACCATCCCAGTTACAGAGCTATACAACAGGAGATTTGGAGAGCGATGTGAGATCAGGCTAGGAAAAAGAACAGATGAAATCAAGTATTAAAATACATAGTATTACAACTATGCATGGTACTTTTTTTTGGTCTTCTTGTAGTCCTATTTTAAATATTTATGAGAAGATGGAAGAAAGCCCACAATTTTAGGTTAGGGCATCACAAATTCTGGATTAGAAGAACAATTAACTTTCTGTTGCACTAGAAGTATTTGAGTCATGGTCCTTGAATAATACCACTTGTATTCTCCAGAATATCTTTATTTAAACTCCTGACTGTTTCCGTTCCCATAGGTTATTAAATGCTTTACACAGAATAGAGACAGTTAACTGTAAATGTGTTGCTTTTTTCAAAATGTGAACTTTTAAAGACACTCCCTTGTAGAAATTAGGCTTGTTCATCTCTGCCTTACTTTGCGCTCATTTGGAAATAATCACATGGGACTCAAAGACCTCAGCAGAGGTACCAAGAGGTAATTCCTATTGCCTTCTATTAAGACTTGGGTTCCTCAGAGCTGGCACAAATCCTAAATGTTTCCTTCACTGCTGCTAAAGAGACAGACCTTCAGATAGAGGATTGCTGATTTGCGAACTAGTAAAAAACTAGTCTGACCTTCTGTTAAGGCCTAGAAAAACTGATTTCTTGCAGCTTAACAGTCTGACACCCTGTGTGAGAATGCTTTTTGCACCCTGTGTAGTCACTGCATATGCTTACTAATGTAAAATTAACGATCACTCTGGGTTGCTTTCAGTGAAATAAATCTTCTCAGTTTCTCTTGTAAACTACTTACTTGCACATAGCCTCAAAACATGTTTTATGAGTAGTTATGTATCAATACTCAGAGTTCTCATGGAGAATTAATTTCTTTCTCTTCTCTATTCATTTTATGCTGTTCAACAATGAATTTTTTTGCTCTGAGGAAGAAGAGTCCAAAGTGAGTACCTTTTGTCTTTTTTGCCTGTGTTCTTTCCTCTGACACTAGAAATGCCGAACAACTTCCTTATAGGAAATTGCTGACAATATACTGGCATTTAGAAGCAAGATGGTAGCAAAACCAGTTCAAGACACAGTTAGTTTTTAATTATTTTGCCTTTTTTTTTTTAAAAGTTACTTAGTTTTCTAAATTTTCTGAATGGAAACACTGCCCATATTGCCCTCCCCTTTACAAGTGGCACAATCATGTAAACATGTTCATAGAATGAATCCAGCTGTTAACTGGATTTAAGTTAAGCCCTGTGAAGGTAGTTCAGTGTGAATGAACGGCGCTTTAGACCACAGCGTGGTGTGCCGATTCGGTCAGTGTGTCCTTTTCTGTTTTGTGTCTTCAATCCGAATGTCCCAGAGAAGGCCGGGACTTTTACACCCAACTCTTTCTGGAAGATAGAAATATTAGGAGACTGGTTCTTACTGGTTTTAAAAAAACACAGATCTCATCTCACTAGTTCTCAAGTGGAACTGCAGTGTGAACTTAACATCAGTTCGTGAGTAATGATGAGCAACTTCTGAAGACCCTTCCCTGGAGGGGAGCAACCTGCGGTGGTGGCAGGAGCTTAGCAAGGGCACCGGATGCCTTCTGCAGCTCTTCATACGGAATGGCGGGGGGTGGCCTCCCACCCTCTGGGGGGGGG
>NW_010514153.1:25566-99820 GCF_000687285.1 Phaethon lepturus
GTCAGCTGGAATGGGCCATGCAGCTGCAACCCTAGCAACAAGGAATCGGAGAGAAGAATGAGGGCAGCTTCCCAAGGGAGGATGGCCGCATTTGAAGATGAGCAAATTAAACCAATAGTATAGTATTTAGAAGAACCTGTGTGCCTGTTATTCTTCCTAGGGACTTTTTTTTAATTTTAATTCTAAGGTTGAAATCTGAAAAAGGTGGGTTTTAATGCATAGATAAATTAATGACTCAAAACTTGCCAGTGTCTTTGTTACTTTTAACTGTATCTTGTTTTGGGCTTTAGGAATTTTTCTCATATTGAACATAACTCTGTAAGTTTGTTCTCATAAGAACCAGTAAAAATCCTTGGAATTTTTTTTTTTTTTGGGGGGGGGGGATTTTAGAGTCTTAACTTGATAGTGTATTTCCTGGAGAATTCATAGTGCTGTTTGATACAGCGCACAATTCATCGCCACCAGTTGAAGAGCATGAAGGAATTCAGTTCAAGCTGAGTTTTGTAGTGTAGATGCACAAAATCCTTTAAAGAAGCAGTGGTTTGAGAAACTAATTTATTGTAAAAAAGTGCATGTATATAGATACATGGGACTAGCTGCAAGATTTGCATTGGTGCTTCTTGAGTGGTTATGCTTATTGTAACACGTGTTTTCTAGAGAAATTAACGTTAAATGCTTCATTTGTGCGATGCGGCAATCCAATCTATTTGCACGGGAAGTCCTGTGAATGAATTGGGAATGCTACTGATGTGAATACAGTGGGCTTCATTAATTACCCAGCTGTGGATAGCGATTCACCAGCCACAGCTCTGGCTGCACGTCTGGGAGAGAGGGGGTGTTTGTTTGAGGGAGAGACTGAATGATGAATACCTTAAACCAAATGATCTGTGGCTGAGTGGCAGACAAAGAGGGCTTTGGGGAAGTGACTGATTATCCTGCGTGAAAGGATCACAGCCATCTCTGGCCTTCATGCTGAACCTTGTATGTTAGCCATCACCGCATCTTCTTGGGCAGAAAAAGGGTAAATCAGATCCACTTAGGAAGGTGCTGTTACTGCATCATGCTCATCTAGTTACTGTAATGAAGAACAGTGATGCAGAAAGTAGTTATTCTGGCTCCATTTTCCAGTATTTTGACAAATCCAGTAGACATTTTTTTGCAAGATAGGTACAGATTTATTTCTGGTGTGTGTGTTATCTTCCACTTTCTTACCTCCTATATATAATCTCCAACATTTGTGCTACAAGCTGATTATAAGTCAGAGCCCAGAGCGATGGAACAGCAGATACGGGCAACTGCAAGTCAGGAGCATATTCCCTTCTGCTGACTCTGCTATACCGGTAATAATGTCCTGCACAGGTGGAAAGCATAGAACAACATCATCAACAACATCATCTTTACCACCTGTGTATACAATCTTTTCTTCAAAGAAGTGGCTGCAAAACTTCTTAGGAGTTCAAGGTAACTGGAGAAAGGGGCAAAAGTCTCCATAGATCTAAAGAAAATACTGCATCTTCTCTCAAAATCAAAAAATCTGCTATTTTACCCCTTTTGTAAAAGGCGGTGTGATAGTTTGGGCTATTTTTATCTTTCCAGAACTTGTCTGTTTAATTCACGTTTCTTGTTTTTTTGCCATAGCCGTTCTTGAGAGAAAATGAAGGTGTTGTGCTACTGAGTGCTTTGTATCTCCAAATTGCTGTGATCCTGGCATAGGACAAAGTTCCACTGTGTTTAAAACACAAGCATAGTCTCCTTTAAAGGGAAGCATGTACCAGTGTACACAGGCTTTCCTGATCCTGGCAGTACCAGGAAAGGTAGTGGATTTGCATGTTAGGAGATTTTAATGGTCTGATATGTTTCTCTGTAACAACACTTGGAGCCAGGATGATCCTTCTGAATAGCTAATATATATTTACCTTGTGGTCTAGGGAACTAAGTATTTGCCAAGAGAAATAACTCTTCTTAACTAAGTTTACCTGTCAAAAGAGTACAGTAAGGCAACAGATGGTGGAGAACAGTGTAGGTGGTGCTGGCAAGGCATTTTTTTTCAGGCTTAAACTTGGAAGCATCTGATGTTAAATCCATCACGAGCTAAGCCTTGTAATTCAGTTCACTGTCTGTGGCTTGTTCTGCAGTCTTCATCAGCACTATTTACAAAAGAAGTCTTGGAGGAACCTGGCAGTCCTTCCTGATAGGAAGAGCTGCTATGGTTGCTTGCTGCCATTTTCCTTATGGCTTTGTCATGTGTGTTACAAAACGGTTGCCTGTTCTGTTGGCTGTCTGGAGAACTTCTGTAGTTGATCTTGAGTAAAGGAACTTGTGTTTCCCAGTTTCAAGTGGGCAAACGGTTTTGATTGACTTGAGAAACACTTGAGTATTCATGCTTACATTTATAGAGATTCTTAACTCTGTGCAAGCAGCATTCTTTTCATAGTGAGGAAGCACAAGTATTATACTTCATATTTGTAATTCAGGACCCTTCAAGTTTATCAGCAGAAGTACTGTATGTCTAGTGATTGTTTTGATGTCAGAAATACCATGGTCAAAACACCGTTTATTTTTCAGGCTTCCTTTAGGTTTGGTTTTTTTTTTTTTTTAGGGCAGAAAGCTGGAAAGAAGAGGGCTGTGTTTCATGTGTGTGTTTTGTTTCCATTCCTTACCTGTTCGCAAGCAGGTAACTAAATAAAATAATGTAAGAGAGATTGCTTGTAGACAGTCTGCCTCTGATCCATACCACAGTTGTTGATACTGTTTTCAAATGTGTTTTCTTCTAAAGAATCTGATTTCTTCCCTTTCCCTTCCCTTCCCAACAAATTCTCCAGAGCTAGGTCTCTGTGCTTGAAAGTGTTCATTCAATGTGGATAAGCAAATACTGTTAGATAACATGACAGCAGAGTTGAAGTGCCCACAATGGAAAGAAGAATGTACATTCATTGCTGTGCTGTCTTACAGTGATAAGATTTTATTTCATGCTGCCAACATTGGCTGTAAGTAGATACTATTTTGGCCATTACAAAATGCGGTGTTCAGTGAATCTTTTTTCCTCACCATATATGTACATGGAGGAAAGAAGTACAGATACTCTTGAGGAAGGGATGAGAAAGCAAGAAGTAGGTAGGGGCAATGTCTGAAGATTGCTGGGCTAGTGTGGAGACCTGGACAAGACGGGGCAGGAGCAGGAAGTACGGCCTCTTGCAACAAAACTGGGAACGTAAGGGTTTTAAACCTACTCTGTAGCAAGAAACACCTAGTTCAAATCACTTTGAAGGGCTGTTTTTCACCTTCTACTGTGGACTCGGTGCAAAAGGATCACTTGACTTGTTCTTTCTATTTTGTTTTCTAACTTTCAGCACCTATCCCCCCTGCCTCTAGGATTCAACATGCTTGCTTTGCCGTGCACTACTGCAGGGACAACAGGCAGCACAAAGAGGAAAAACACTAGAGGCCGAGTATCTGGCAGCTTGATACGCCTTGAGGGTGATTGCTTTGTTTGAAATACTGGCAGAAAGATGAAAGGTGCACAAAACTAGCTAATATCAGTTTCAGCCTTAAGAGCAGCACAGTAGTACAAGTGTCTTGAAGGAAGGGTTAAGGAGAAAGATGTTTACTAGTTTGGGGCTTACTTTTCCTAAATTCCTGATTCCTCCGTTACTCCAATATCTTTATTCCTTTAAGATTTACACTGTACGAGGTAGATCATCCTACAGAAGCTAGATATGTAGACAAGACTGACAATATATATTAAAATATTTTTTTAAAACAAATAAAATACATGCATGGCAAAAATGTCAAGGTAGATTGTGAAGTAGGGAAAATTTCTACAAAGCTTTGATTAATCTATTTAAAAAGAAAACAATATATTTTATGTCTTTACTTGGAATGGCATATGTAATGAAAATAATAGTAAAAGGCAAGTGATGCATGATCTCCTCTCTGCATGCACACCTTCCAGATGCTTCCTTGTACTGCTTTTACAACAAAAAACCCCTAAAAGATGACTGAAAATTTGGCTAAATACAAAGCAGTACAAACATGTTAGTGGCCACAAATCAACCAGTGATTTAAATACCTGTTTATTTGCTGTTTTGACTGATTAAAAATAAGAATCTACTTTCAACTGAATAGTGCTTGGCAAAGAACAATCATGCAATGAAATGCAGTTTTTTGACATGATGATGCATTAGAAAATACATGCATCAGTAAACAAGATGATGTTTCTCCAGATAACTTCTGTAGGTTAGCATCAGTAAGTCAGCTTGCTTTCTAAACCATGTTTTGTTTCTTCAGCTTGTTTTTCATGTGTAACTTGTCTCATCTGCAAGGCTTTTGCCTCTTATTTGTAGTCTCAAGCCTTAAGTATAGAGTCTGTATCTTGAGAAAAAGATTAAGCATTTTAAAATTCTGTTATGTCATAAAAAAATCCATTAAAAATAAAATCTAGTGATTTATGCAAACGTGTATATATAAACATCAAGAGGTGCAGTGCTATCTGTCGCGGTTAGAGTACTGTGTTGTTGCCTCATTGTAGCAAAGAAGCAAATCTTCTCTTTCATACTTTTGGGATTATCTTTGCTTGGCATGTACCTGACAAGTAAACACTGATAAGTATAACAACTGCGTATGTGATATATTGATAAGTTACCTAAAGAAAAGACTTGCTGTACCCACTGGCGATTTTAAAGAAGGTTGTACAATGATCTTTTGTCAAAGAGCTGCTGACTATACTGCAGAGCTTTTATAAATATAGAAGACAAAGTTGACATAGAGGAAATGAAACTACTAAAAGTACATAAAACTTGATATCCCCATGTGAATACTATAATTTTGCATGTCTAGTATAATGGTAGTATCTGTGGATACTGCAGCCACTGCAATATATTCATAACATAGCTTATTATAGTCAGTCTTTCCCACCTAAAGAAGGATTAGAACTTCTTAAAGGGATGTTAGTTGAGAACCAGCATGTTGTATTACTGCCAGACCTGCAAAAGACCACTTGTTATCTTTGTTCTAAGCAACAAAATTGAATAACTGGAAATATTCCATTTAAAAAGAATGTTGTGATTTCATCATGTAACTGTCTGAACATGGGGATTTATAGTTATATTGTTAGCATGCAATGAAAGCAGATATCAAGACAGTGTGTAGAGGTTTTTTAAAATTAATTGCAAATTAAAGTTATCAGCAGTGTATATTCAGTGTTTTTTTTCAAGGCAGACCATTCATGACAACTTCAGAGTTCTGTGAGCAGAGTTCAGAAAAAGTTCTGCTGAGAAACACACCTGTTGCCTTACATAAAAAGATACTATATTTTTACCTTGTTCTTTCCAATGCCTCCTTATAAAAATGTAAAAGATTAACATACAGAATTTTAAAAACTAGAAACATTTGTTGGCTAGTTTTGCAGGGCAAAGAGTTGCCCTCTGTCTTTAACATCACAGGATGGTTTTCAAGGTCCTATCTCTGTGAGAGACATACATTGAGAATGAAGTTGAGTAGGAATGTCCATGGCTATCTTGAGTCAGAAAATAATATTGTCATTAAGACTAGGTTTCCCACACATGCAAACTGGAAGAGGTCAGGAGACTTCCTCAAAGTCAGAGTGCTCATGGCAGAGCAAAGATGTTCCTGCTTATTGTGGGGGAGTTGGACTAAATGACCTTTAAAGGACCCTTGCAACCCAAACTATTCTATGCCTGTCACGATGACACCAAGCTGAGTGGTGCAGTTGACAGGCCTGAGGGATGGGATGCCATCCAGAGGGACCTGGACAAGCTCAAGGAATGGGCCCATGTGAACCTCATGAGGTTTAACAAGGCCAAGTGTAGGATCTTGCACCTGGGTTGAGGTAACCCCTGGTATCAGTACAGGCTGGGGAATGAAGGGATTGAGAGCAGTCCTGCTGAGAGGGACTTGAGGGTACTGGTGGATGAAAAGCTGGACATAAGCCGGCAATGTGCGCTTGCAGCCCAGAAGGCCAACCGTATCCTGGGCTGCATCCAAAGCAGCGTGGCCATCAGGTTGAGGGAGGTGATTCTGCCCCTCTGCTCCACTCTGGTAAGGCTCCACCTGGAGTTTTGCATCCAGCTCTGGGTCCCTCAGCACAGGAGAGGCATGGACCTGTTGAAGCGGGTCCAGAGCAGGGCCACAAAAATGCTCAGAGGGCTGGAACACCTCTCCTGTGAGGACAGGCTGAGAGAGTTGAGTTGTTTGGCCTGGAGAAGGGAAAGCTCCGGGGAGACCTTGTTGCAGCCTTCCAGTACTTAAAGGGGGCTTAGAAGAAAGATGATGAGAGACTTGTTAGCAGGGCCTGTAGCAATAGGGCAAGGGATAATGGTTTTAAACTGAAAGAAGGTAGATTTAGACTAGATATAAGGAAGAAATGTTTTATAATGAGGGTGGCGAAATGCTGGCATAGGTTGCCCAGAGAAGTGATAGATGCCCCATCCCTGGAAGCAATTAAGGTCAGGTTGGACAGGGCTCTGAGCAACCTGATCTAGCTGAAGATGTCCCCACTCACTGCAGGGGGGTTGGACTAGATGACCTTTGTTGCTGTGCTGTGCTGTGCTGTGCTGTGCTATGCTATGCTATGCTATGCTCCTCCTAATCGTGTCTCTTTTTGTGTTGTTAACAATTAAGCTAATTCCTGTTAAATACTTAGCAATATGGTTTATGATAATGGATTATACTCAGAGATCTGTATATTTGTGCATGATTTTTTTTTTTTACAGTAATTCAATAATTACCAGCCTTTGCTGGTAATTTGACTTCACAGATTATATCAATGAAGTCACCGTGGCCCAAGATGAAGAGTTATGCCTGTGCTAGAATGCTGGGATTATATTCAGTTCTTTTACCTGCTTGATACTGGCTCTCAGAGTTTTTGCCAAGTCTTTAAAAGGTTACTGAATCAATTTTATTTTTTTGGTAATGCAATTTTTTTAACGTACACTAAAAACCTTTTGATTTCTTTCCCACAGAATCATTAAGAAAAATGGAATGGAAAAGATCTGCTCATTCATCTGTTAATTTCTTTGCCAAGATGTGACATGTTCATGTGTGGGATTTTCTTTTGTTTTTTTAACTAATGCTCTGTGCAGTTTAGTACTAAATGACTCATCTGCTGGAACTTCCACCACTTGCCTACTGAGACTGTTCTACAATTTAGAAAAAAACCCAAAAACTGGGAAGTGTTGTTTTTATAATCACCTTCCTTTTTTTCCCTTACAGCTTTTGCTGTTAACCTATATACTCATTTAACTTGGGTTAAATTGATTAAATCTATGTTAGAGTAGGAAGAGGACCTGGAGGCAGGGTGTCCGAGTACAGACGCCCTGATTTGTAAACCTGTCTTCAAAAGTGTAATTACCCAGTTACAACAACAGTGTCATTTGTGCTTTTGCGCATAATGATTTTTCTTCTAGTTAAAGGTGTGTTTTATGTTTCCTTCTATTATGTGAAAGTGTGACCATGCAAAAATAACCCCAACCCTGTCATGTTTGATAAATAAGCTACATTAGTTGATCTCATGTTTATTCTCTGTAACTTAACTTTGATTTTTCATTCATTGGTGAAAACACTGCACTGGTGTCTTAATTGCTCTCGATGATTAAAAGTGTTCACTTAATAGGTAGGGGGCTTTCTAGCTGGCATCAGCTAAACGAGAAATTCATGTCTCTGTAGAGCATAGGCACCTCTCTTCCTCCCAGGACAACAGAGTCTTTCTGTGAAATTGAAACAAAAGTGTCATACAAAAGTGTCCAAGTTGGCTGTGTGCTCTGAGCTTTTCTTGAGGCTAGTATTATGATGCACTAGTTATTGACAAGTAAGTAAATGTTTTATAATAACACTGTACCCATAAATGCATTTCATGTATGAAGTTCCTAAAATAAGAAGGAAAAAAGCCAGATCCTTGAAGTCCAGCTATTTCTTCTTGTTGTTGTTGTTGTTGTTGTTGTTGTTGTTGTTGTTGTGACAACAACCTGGAAATAGTTATTTTAGTTTTGACATGATGCAGCTTTCATTTCTTCATGCAAGATAGCAGTGCATGGCATTGTGGGCTGTATCTTAAAAACAAAGTTAGAGCTAGCTCTTGATGCCCAACTATCGACCGTGCACAAATCAGTCCTCTTTTCCACACAGATGCCCATGCAGGGGGTGAGGTACAGAGCACGTGAGAGGCAGGGAGGAGACATTTGGCAAGGGGCCATGCTCTGAGGTTAGGTGAGTCTGGGTCATGTCTATATGTGGAAGTTGCAGTAGCTAGTCTGGACTTACTTTCTGTAGTCTGCTAAAAAATCCTGTCTGGTGTGGGTACCACTACTCTGCATGTGAAAGTCAGCTCCCTCACATACAGCCATGCTTGGCACCTTCTGAGGTGCCCACATGGGAAGTGGATTAAGTGCAGCACAATGATTATGCATGAAATCACATCTTGGACAACTGAGCAGCAACCTCTTACTTCTGTAGACATAGTGTATGTGACAAATGGCAAACCTATTTTCATATTCAGCGTGTTCCTGGTTGCTTTTTTTTCTTCTTTCCAGAACAGTTTTTCTGCTTTCTTTGTTAATAAGGTAGTTTGTTCTTAATGTAATTCACAGATAAGGGACTTTCAAGGGCAGAAGTCATAGTGTAGGAACATAATTGTAACTGAAAGCTAATAGGAAGTAAGCAGCAAATTCTGTCTGGCTTTGAGCTAAAGAATTAAATACCCTCATTTGGGAGTGGGGAGGAATGTGGTGTGTTTGTTTTGGGGATTTTTTGGGGGCATTAGGATTTTTTGGGAAGGTCTTGTGCTGTTGTGATAGCTATTTTGCTAATCCAGAATAGAGCTCTCTGGTCAGTTGCGGGAACGAAGCCTGATAAGGAGGGCTGGATGACTTGTTAATTTTTGTTTAATAAAATCAGAGCCTAGTTAAGACTCCAGGCACTGTGGTTGACTGTGCATTCACAACATCTGTTTCTGAACACCTGATAGCATGATAGAAAGTACTGTTTTTCACACTGCATTAAACGGAGAAGGAGAGAGAAAATGTAGCAGCAAAGCTACCAACAAGAAGGTTAACAATTAAACCAGTGACTGTGAAAGTAAATTGAGCAAAAAATGTCATGCCATTTAAATGTTCTTTATTGCCCTGGATAGAAACACAGACCAGATTTACAACTGTATGTGCTCTTTGCTTTAGAATGGCTTATTTTTCATGCTGCAGCATTCTCATGTGTAAAGCAAAACCATTTGTAGTATAGTGGAGGTAGCACAGAGGAAAGCTGCAGCACTGAGATTTTTTGTGAGGAAATGTCAGTGGCAGCATGTACCTTCTCTTTCTAATCCACTGGTTGGATTGCGATGGAGCCTGAAAGTCTCCTTTCATATGATTTTTAATGTCTTTTGGTGTATTCTCCCTCCCTCCCACCCCCAAGCTTGTCCTTTTAGGAGGAAAAAATACTGTCCTGATTAATTTTCAACTAGGTCGTATTGAATAGCTGGCATGACTCTGCTTTGCAAATATCATGTAGTAGCTGTGCCTCTAGTGAATGTAATTTTTATCGTGTGACATGAGCCTAGTTTAGAATGTATTGGAAGAATAATAGGAAGGGTGTTTCTAGTGCAAAATACGCTTAAGAGCGAATAAAAAGCAGCATTTTTAAGGAAGAGAATTAATAGCAGATGCATGAGTACGTCAAAGCCAAGAAGCAGTTTTGCAGTCAGGATAAATGAGTGAATGTGGGGCAGGTGAATCAGGTTTTTTTACTGGGAAGAAAAAGAAAACCTTAGTAATCTAAGCATCCATCTGTTATCTCCTCCAGCTTTTTACAAGCTGTCACCTGTCTGCACTGGAGGGTACTCACACATGCACATAAGGTCAGTGAGGCCATGCCTGGGGTCCGGGAAGCTGACTGGGGGTCCCTGAAACAGTGCTTGCCGCCTGGGGAAGGCTGGTCTGCCTGCAGCAAGCTGGATGTCTGGTGGCTGCTCCCACCCACCCTCCTGCACCCTCGGCCAAAAAGCTGCTCCAGATCTTGCCAATTTACCTGCTTGTCTGTTTGTCATCCCCTGCTGTCACACAGCCCAAGTCCTAATCAAACCGAGTAATTCTGTTTCACATAAGACTTTCAAACTAACAGTGAAAGAGACACAACCAAGAAGGTGGGTATCTTGAGGGCAGGCAAGAGACCACCTGCTGAATCCAGATGTGTCCTGAGGAACAAGCCAGAAGTGGCCAGGTATACTGTCTCAGTCCTCTCTTGCTTATTAGTGTAATACGTAGAAAATACCTCCTTTGCATCACAAAGAACAGAAAGGTCTTTGGTTTGAGAAATGTTTGTATTTATCACAACTCATTCCACAGGAGTGTTTTTTTGATGTTTTTAGAAATTCGGGGGTTTTTTTCTTTCAAAATAAAACAAAACTCAGAATTATACAAGAGCAGTTGTTTATGTTGTGAAGCATTTTTAAACACATTCTGTTAGTAGGCTCTTGGGTAAGATTGGATAGTTTGTGACATAGGATAATCTCTGTAATTTACTGGTGAAAGTTCTTTAAATTGTTGGCAGAATGAACTTGCATCCAGAAAATCCTATGCTATCTGTGATATGCCTGCTTTTTAAGGGGATGTATGGAAGTAAAATTTCTAACTACATGCTATTTTCCGTCTATTGTATGAGAATACAATTTTGAACAGAAATAGAATTTCATTGTGGAGTTCAAATCATGTCATCCTGTGGTTATTTGGTTTCAGAGTACACTTTTCACACTGGCTATTTACTTTATTATAGCAAGGCACTGACTAAGAATCAAGATACATAAAGTTTCTTTCATATTTACTAGATGAGCATTGCAAGTTGTTTATGGGTTTGTCAGCAGCTTTCAGTTTGGGGAGCTGAAATGAACCTGTTTAGCATTTACAGGTATGAACAACTTATTTTAAAACTCGTGGGAAAAATATCTCTTAGCCTTGATACATCTTTATTCTAGGTTTTTCTGCTCACTGGCTACCTATCAATGTAGGTAAGCCATATGCTGCTGTATACATGGACATTTCGTAGGAAAGCCAAACCATTTGAGATTTACAGTGGTTTCACATTGGCAGTAAAACTCCAGGTGACTCAACCACCACTGAGGTACGACCCGCAGGGCATTTTCTAAATGGGCATTTTTAGCAGTAATGGCCTTGAACTTTTTGTGGGTACACAGGGAACACAATTCAGTGTTTCTTGGCAAGATAGGCAGGTCATTTCTGAGGGGACAATTTAGCTTCCTGTGCATTCAGATTTCAGAACAGCAGTAACTGTTCTGCTGAGAATACATACTTTGTTAAAATGTTTCTGGAACATTTTGAAACTCCCTTTTTTGTAGAGCACTTTGTTTCTTAACTAGGTCAATAATTCTGGTATCTCCATTGCAATTGCATTTCAGTGTTGGAGATTTGTCTTGTGCGCCATGTATTTTTGTTTTAAGCTGACTATGCTTGGCTATTTTTCTGTATATGTTACAGCATAGTTTCTTTCGGTTTTACAATTACACACCTCTACCTGATTTCTTAAAGTTTAACTTATAATTAACTTTATTTGGTAAAGTTGTTCATGTTGTCTAATGTATAAAAAGATGTGTTGCACGTGAATTCTTAAGAGAAGTCATCATTATAGGGTTAACAAAAAGGATTTTATTAATGATTAAATGATGATCAAATGATAATTAATTGATGATTGAAAATTAGTTGGTAATCAATTAAGCAGTAACTGAATGGTAATTAAGTAGTGATTTAATCCAATTTTCAGGAAGGGTAAGAAGGAAGACCCTGGCAATTACAGGCCTGTCAGTCTCACTTCGGTGCCTGGTAAAATTATGGAGAAGATTGTTCCGGGAATTACTGAAAAACCCTTGAGAGGCAATGCAGTCATTGGTCATGGCCAGCACGGGTTCATAAAGGGAAAGTCCTGCTTAACAAACTTAATTTCCTTTTATGACAAGGCCACCCATCTAGTTGACCAAGGGAAGCCAGCAGATGCGGGTTTTTGGATCTTAGCAAAGCTTTTGATAGTGCCACAGTAACTTGCTAGAGAAAATGTCCAGCATACAGCTAGACAAGTCCACAATATGTTGGGTGAACAATTGGCTGATGAGTTGTGCTCAAACGGTTATAGTAAATGGGGTTACGTCAGGCTGGTGGCCAGTCACCAGTGGAATTCCTCAGGGCTCAGTTTTAGGACCAGTGCTCTTTAATGTTTTTAGAAATGATCTGAGTGTAGGAGTCAAATGTACATTAAGTAAGTTTGACAATGATACTAAATTAGCAGGAGCTGTGGACTCCTTCAAGAGTAGAGAGGCCTTACAGAGAGATCTGGAGAGACTAGAGAGCTAGGCAATCACAACAGTATGAAATTTAGCAAGAGCAAGTGCCAGATTCTGCACCTGGGATAAGGTAGTCCTGCTTATACGTACAAACTGGGGGACAAGGGTCTGGAGAGCAGTCCTGTGGAAAGAGGTCTGTGAGTTTGGGTTGATGGCAATTGAATGAGTCAGTAGTGTGCCCAGGCAGCCAAAAGGGCCAACCATGTCCTGGGGTGCAGCAAGTACAGCATAGCTAGCTGGTTGAGGGCCGTGATTGTCCCACCCACCCTCCACTGCACTGGTGTGGCCCCAGCTCGAGTATTGTGTGCAGTTATGGGTGCCTCAATATAAGAAGGACGTCAGACTATTAGAGTGTGCCCAAGATGGTGGAAGGTCTCAAGGGCAAGACTTATGGGGAGCGGATGAGGTCACTTGGCTTGTTCAGCTTGCAGAAGAGAAGGCTGAGGGGGGACCTCATGGCATTCTACAGTTTCCTCAAGGGGCGCAGCAGGGTGAGAGGTGCTGATCTCCACTCTCTGGTGACCAACAACAGGACACGAGGAAATGGAATGAAGCTGTGTCAGGGGAAGTTAGGATTGGACCTTAGGAGAAGGTTCTTCACTGAGAGGGCGTCAGTCACTGGAACAGGCTCCTTGGGGAAGTGGTCACGGCACCAAGCCTGTGAGAGTTCAGGGAGCGTCTGGATGACGCTCTTAGTCATATGGTTAAGTTTTAGATAGTTCTCTGAGGAGCAGGGAGTTGGACTCAATGATCATCATGGGTCCTTTCCAACTCAAGATATTCTGTGATACTTTTAAGCCTAATGTAAAATATCCTTTATCATGTTGCAGATGTCAGATGCTGGGTAAGAGGTTTCTCAGCTTTGAGGAGTAACCTTGAAGGTGTCCCTACTCAAGTGGGAGATAACTGCCATGCAGCCTTACAGGAGAGTTCAGGGGGCTCAAGGGGTCTACAGATATTTATAGCGTAAAGTGATTGACTTGTAGTCAAACACTGCTTTGGTGGATGTGCAGATGTGCAGCTGTAGCAGTTCTAGTTTTGCCTAGTCCCAGCTCAGGTTTGTACTGTTAGGTCCTGGTAAGATATGGCTTAGATCCCTTAGTTCCTGTGAAGATACAGCCTAGCACAGTTCTCACAGTTTGCACAGCAGAGTTGGTGCATCTGTCACAGACTTGCCAAACAACAAACTTGATCTGCAATTCCAATGAAAAAAACCACAAAAAAAGCAAATATCTATCACAAAATGAAAATCAGTGAGGATTTTCAAGGTTTTGTTTGCAGTTACATTTTTCATACTCTTGCCTTTGATTGTGGAGATAAACATTTTATCAGTGTTTTGCAAAAGATGTACAAGAGCTCCCTGTGGCCCAGTATTCTTCCAAAGAGTAAATAGTCAAATTCAACTGAATACTAAGGATCACTTGCAGTGACTTTTAACTTGAGGGAGGGAGAAGGAAAGAGCAATAATTGCTCTTAATTAATGTGCAGTATCTGAATCAAGCTGCAGTCTGAAGGTGGTCCCAAAATAGGATATTGAATTTATAGTATTTCCTCTATGAAACAACCCTGTATAGGTACTGGTGTTATTTCTACTAATGAGCTATGTCTGTGTGTGCACGTGTAATGGCATACTCTGAACAACTGTAGAGATAAAAAAATCTGATGAATTTTTCTCCATTTTTCTCCCCTCTTCAATCTCATTCTGTTTTGACAAATCAATGTTCTTTTCAGGGAAAAAAAGCACTGTTGACCTGCAAAATGTCCTTTCATACTGACTGCAACCCCAATATATGAAATTTTTCTTTACCAGCTGATCCTAGAAACTTTTTTCAGTTTGCAGTCGTTGTCCTTAATACAGACTAGCTGTCTGAGGTTTGTAGAGGTAAAAGCCTGTTAACTTTTGATTATTTTCATACTTGCTGTATATAGCATGATAGCTTTAGCTGTAAGAATGAAATACTTAGTGATTGCTGCAGTTACTGAATTATAGGTTGTGTGTGTGGCTTCATACGGACACGTGTATGCCCACGCAGTCATGGTATTTGGGTAGCGTGTGGAAGTGGGTAAGAGGTGTTACCTGTGCTGTGGAAGTCTAGAGTCTCTCTGCATACTTCTTGCTTAGTAGTTGTATTTCAATTCATTGCTTTCTTTGCGACTGTTTAAAGACAGAAATTAGGACACTCTTCTTAGTAGAATTCTTAGTAGAATTAGGACACTCTTCTGCATTATGGCGTATTTATATTATGATACATAAATGCAACTTCTTTGTTGCTACACTTACATTTAGATTTTCCTTTCCCTTAAGCACCTTAAGAAATGTCTGGAGGCAGAGGAAGAGAACCTTCTCTTGCTGTGTGCTGCTAGATAAAGATGAAACCAGACCCTCCTGTCCGGGCGTCACTTTGTGCTGTGTGTTACACTGTACTGTGCTAGCAGACCTCTGGCAATTGATGGGAGAGGAGGAAAATGCCAGATGATTTATCCATTTTTATGTTGGTTTTTTTTTTTTTTCTTATTATTACCCTTCTCCCTCTGGTCTGAAAGCAGATGTAGCTATGGTAAGCATTTTTACATACTTATTTCTGACTAGAGCATTCTTTTTGAGATTTGCTTTGTCAGCCTACTGGTGCAGTTCCCCAGGCTTATCTTTAGAGTGAAATCTTAACAGGCCCAGTTAGCACTTGCCACCTCTCACCAGTTCTGAAACTTCTGTGATTGCTGGCTCTGCCATATGCCCCAGTAACATCCTACTTTTCCTGCCTAACTTCATGGTATTGCTTGTATTTCTGCACCATTTTCTGTCTTAAGATGGACTTCTTATGAAAGATAAGAAATATTTTAATAAACTGCTTTGAAGTTTCTCGTCAGGAAAAACTGACACCACTCCAGACCAGTGGTAGCTTAATTTAGACTTGCATACGTGTGGTGGTTGTGTGAGTGCTGTTTAAATGAGTAACCACTAAAGGTGATAGAAGTTGAAGGAAGGAGATGTGATCTGTATTAAACTGCAGAGTGGTCATTCAGGAGAATTAATGGGAGCGCTGAAAATACATTTTATGCTGCACAATACAATAGGCTGCACAGCTATCTGGGAACTGGTACACCTGAGAAGATGGGCTGCATGAACTAATAGGTCTCTGCCTGTAACTTCTATAAGTACGTACTCCAAATGTCCTAAATTCCACTTCTGTTGTAGAGCTATCCAAGTATCTTTGAAAATTAGATTTGTCTTAATTTTTAATTTTCTTTAAGCCCCTGTGCATACATACAAATGCACACATAGGATTCAGGTCACCTAAAGCAGCTAATAAGAAAGAAATTATAAAAGGGCTAGAGAATAATTATAAAGAAATGGTAGGGCCTTAAATGCTAGCAGATTAAAAGTATCCTGTTGTCACACTTTGAACAGAAAATTATTGCTGTTTTGTTGCTTGCAAGCTGCAAAACCAAAAGCTAAAGTAGAAGCATGCTGCTTGAGCTGATGCACTCTTCCAGTCTGAAACATCTCGTTGCCACGTGCCCAGCAAGGCTTCAATAGAGGTGATACATCTGGCTTTTCAAACAGGCAAATGTCCACCCTTTCTAGTGTTACTGGGTGACTGAGTGAACTTAACTTACCCAGTCCCACAAAATGTGATGCTGCTTTGCTTACTGTAATTGGTCTTGTAATTGTTTTGTACTTGAATGGTAGGTGAGGACCCAACAGCAATAATCTACTGAAGTACATTACAATGTCTTTAGATACGATGGCAAACTTCTGTTGCAAGGCTGACTATCTTACAATAGCAAGTTAAAATCTGCAATAGCGGTGTTCCATGTTGACTTTTTTGATGTGAAACACTTACTGTACTGGTGAGAGTTTGTTTTTGTGAACTCCTGACAGTTTTAATGGCCTTTTCTCCCCTTGTTCCCATTTATTCCTTTCCTCTATTCTAAATCTTCCTTGGAAATTGCCTTGGTGTATTAGTTTTCTGTGGAAAAGGAATATTATAAATGCTGTGAATAATGCTTTTTACATATTGTCATACTAAAAGACAGGTAGGAGTCCCTTGAGTATCATGTATGGTCTGTCATGTAGCTTGTCATAGGCATTTTTTCCCCCATAGATTATTCCATTCCTTTTAATGTTACGCTTGTTAAAGTGATGGACTTTCTGGATGTTGAGCATTGCCCGTCATTACTTTAGAAGTAATAACAGGGGGCTCTTCAGGGAGATTTTAGGTTTTGGGATTTTTTTTCTTTCCATTCTTTATGGAAATGATACCCTGCTCCAGAGCCTTCCTTAGACCGCTAGTTTCCTGTGTTTATTTTTTTCCTCTCTGACCGGTATTACCTGTTAGAATTAAAAAGGAGGCCAGCTGAGAAAAGTGTTCTTTTGTGTTAACCTTCAATAGAGCTTGCAACTTAAGAAGATAATGTTATTGACCAATTAGAACTTTGACTAACAGGATTTATTTATTTTTTTAATGCGAATGGGCAGGCAATATGAAATCAACTTCCCTAAACCGTAGGAGTGGATTCTCAAAGGCTTCTCACTTGTTCTTAACTGACTGTTTCTGTAGGGCAAAACATAACATGCCTAGACTATGTCTTAGATAGGACAAAACATATTTGTTTTTGTCTTTGGTTTGTCTTCTTGTTATTCAGTAAATAAATTTGGACCATTAGTTTTCTGTTAGCATTTCTATATTTTCATAGTGCAGAACTATTAGATGTTCTGTGCTGTGGTTTTCAGAGAGGAAGGCTCCTCTCTGCACATATGTATGGGAAATAGTATGAGCTATGTATCGGCTGTTTCAGAAGGCTGTGTTGAACCCATGTATATTGAAAGCAGGTATCTAGTGAAGACAAGGGAAGCTTTGAAATGTCGGTGCTGGGAAAAATCTTACCTGCGCTGATCAGTCACTGACACAGTATTGCCTCTTAAACTTGGGTTTGGTCCTGAAAAACTATGCTTTTATGTTTCAAATTGGACATAGCGAATTTTAATGGGACCAGTGTAATACTGTCTGTTTCATTTGTTCGTTTTGTGCACAAAGTAATAAGGACCTTTCAAGGGCCAGGCCACTTAGCTGAAATAATTAAATTTAACAGAATGGCTAGAGGCTAAAACCCAGGCAGTTGCAGGTGGGGGGTATAACAAAACAAAACAAACCCAAAAAACCGCAAACCAAAAAAACACAACAACAAAACCCAGAAACCAACCAACAAAAAAAACCCCAGGCAGGTTACTTGTCAATGATAAAACATATGTTTGAGCTTCAAGCTGCCAAGAGGTTTTAAAGATGTTTACAGGCTCTCTGCTTTTAGCTCCCAGCTGGGACTCGCAAACAATGTGATCACTGTCATGCTGTGTGAACTGTTCTTTCCTTGACTGAATGGCATGCTTTCCTGCCTTCTCCTGCTTTACATCTCCCACTGACAACATCAGTGACCTGATATAAAAAGCATAGTATTTGTTCTTACGGGCTTACTGTGGTTCCCTTCCTGTATCTTTTGCTGCCTTTTCATGTATTATCTCAGGTGGGTGCATTTGTTGCAGGGCAACTTATGGTGGCTTCCTACAAACTGAAAACACAAAAAAAATTGGACATGTTTTGGTTCCAGTGAAAGATGAGATTGTTCCTAAAGCTAGACTCCATTCTATTAACAAGAAGAATAAAAAAAGCCAAATAAGTCTTTCCCCTTTAAGAAGCCGTAAGAGTATCTTCATCTTATTCCACCATTTTCAATGTTCTTTGAAACTTCTAATTCAGAAGCAAACCACTCTCATAATACGTAGTTGTTCATGGCTATTAATTTGTGTTGAGCTTGTTTTGAAGTACAACTTGTTCCTAAGTTACATAAGGAAATATACTAATGAAAATTATTTCAGTATAAATAGGGGCAAAAAAACTCCTACCTGACTCCAAATGACCAGTAATCCCCAAAAAACCCCTATAATAAAATCTTATAAATAGCTTTAGTCATAATGTTCAAAACTGTATCATAAAGATATGAATAAAATATATTTTTACAGAGTCAGGACCTATGCATTCAGGATTTGAAAATGCACAAGAAAGTCTAACTCAAACTTCGAAGAAGCTTCTTCAATGTCTTGAAACTAAACCCTAAAGCACTTGGCAGGCAGGTTCAGAGTAGATATGGGAAAGTTATGAGGAAGTGAAAAAGGGCTTTCGGCCTTATTCAGCCTATGTCGATGGTGAATGTTGTCCTTTGTCTTGCAAGAGCTACTTGCAGCTCAGGTTTCTCAGGATCTGAAAGTGCAAAAGATAATTGGTGCATTAAAAGCAGTGCCAAAGTCCCCAGAATTGCCTGCTCTGCTGGGGGGCCAGCGGGGGAGGAAGGAAGATTGCTTCTGCAAGTGCACTGCTCGGGTGAGATAAAGTTTCTGATACAAAATTCATGCATGAAGGCAACTTTCCCCATAGGTAGTGGTTGTTTCAAACCTCTATTGCATCTTGTACAGGTTATTTTATTTAAAAAAATGAGGCTGGCAAGGGAGTAAACACTTTGCACTTCCTTTGAGAGCTGGAGAGCATCCTCCAGTTGCTCCAGCTGTAAGTGTATGGAAGTGTGCATCAGCACAACCTCTGTGATGGTTTGGACACAATCGTCCTCCTCTCCTTCTTGCTGCCACTTGACTGTATCGGCTAAGCAGCAAGAGGAAATAGTATGGCTTCCATAGAGATTTAACATGAACAATAGGAAAGAAGTCTTAAAAATACACTCTGAACTCATAATTTTCTACTTAATGGCTTGCAGGATTGAAACAAATGATAGCTGTTCAAAGCCTTTAAGGCAGGGGAAAAAAAGAGTACGTTTTACGGAATCATACTTCCACGTCAATAATAATTGTAAATGTGTCTCTTATAAAGTACTTGAGACTAAAAAACTAGTAGTAGTTTTGGTTGTGACTTCATGCATATATGTGCATGTCATGCTACATAATGTCATGGCATATGACATGGGATACTTAGTCATGGCTCTGTACATGCTTCACTTTTTTTTTTTTTACCTCCCCCGCCCCCTTAAATAGTAGTCTGAGCTTTGGAGCAAATCTATTTAAATTGAGATGTTAACACCTGCAGTCATTTTCTTTCTCTTCCTGTGGTTTTATTTGCCTCAAGTAATTGTCAGAGAGCGTTGTTACTGCACTTCCTGTTTGAAGCCATAGTGAACAGTATGCAGTCAAAGGATATAGAGGGTTCAGCCTTAAAAGGAACTTTGTAAGTGTTTTTAAAAACAGCAGGCTGTTCTTAAGCTATGTAATTAATAAGCAGCTTTATTCTAACTGGAGCATATTCCTCTTTTGATCAAATAAGGTAAATGCTCTCTAACCTCCTTTTTGCCAGTAAACGTGAAGCGCTTGGAGGGGAGATTCATTGCCTTTTTTTACCCTTCTTCCTTTCCTGCTCTGTTTATTTCCTACAGAAAAGTTAATACTGCTTTAATAAAAAAATTTGCTGATACTGTAAGAGAACGTGCTCTGCCCCCACTATCCATTAATGCACTGTTTGCACTTGCTGTCTTTATGACTGGCATTTAACAATAAGCAGTAGATTTGGTTCTTTGCATTAGATCAGCTACTGTGGAATAAACTTTGGAGTAATGAAAATTACTTTATTGGCTTTCACTTGAAATTTTAAACAATGTATCCATTTTAATATAATCACTTCTTCATACTACTTAAAACGTCTATATATGGGATTAATTTAAAGTTGTATGTAAGGTTTGAAAGCCTTAAAATGTGACAGAGTTGTTCAGCATGTTAGTCCTGTGTGTTCTTGCAATGTGAATTGTACACTCTGAAATAAGTTGCATTCAGAGTGCAGAAAGTTTAAACGGGGAAAAAGCAAATAGGTATTTCACCGTTCACCACTGATTAACTTTCCAGTTCAGAGAGAATAAGTGCCTTGTCTTTCCAACACGAGCCGTATGGTGGTGTGCCACTCAGCACCATAAAACCCTGTAAAGAGCGAAAACAGAAAGTGACGGAGCTGTTGTCTTGAACTGTGTTCTTCAGCCTCTCTTGTCCTCTTCATCTGGCAAGTCGACCCAGACAAATGCAGCAACACTTGTGAACAGCGCTGTATTAAAAGCTTGGTCCCATGACAAAGCAGAGCTGTGAAGTATTGCTCATGTTTTGGGATCTCATTAATGGCAGCTAGGTCTGGGGTGCAGTCCAGGCTTCACAGGAACACTTTCTCACGAGATTGCTAGTGGGCTGATACTACGTAACTACATGACTCGTAGCTGTAGGTCAGTACTGTGCTTTTTTCTTTCTTCCTTTATAACCAATATCTTGGAAAAGAACAGCAGAATTTTCCTGTTTCAACTTGTTCTTTAAACAAGCAACTAGCAGTGTAAGAGAAGTCCTGGTGTGTTGCTGTTGACGTCACAGTGCCAATACGCCTTTTTGCCTTCCACTTAATTGCTTTTTCTTTCCATTTTGGTGTGGCAGATTTATACCTGATCTTTTATATTAACTTGGCCACTGTAAAAATCATTTGTTTAGCAGAGTGGGGGTGTATAAAATTCCAGTGCTCTAACGAATACTGCTAAGCTTTTGTTTCCCTTTCAAGAGGTGCATTTACTGTCAGTTTTCTCCAGACTTACAGATACGTCATCCCACCACCTTTTTTTTTTTTTTTTTTTTAAATTAAATTAGAGGGCAACAAATTGGAAAAACTGCTTGGTACTGATTGCAGAAACATTAAATTAAAGGCAAATGTGGCACTATACAAGCTATAGAAGAGAAAAATACATTTTTAAGAATGAACGTGTTATCAGAGACTATTGTTCATGATCTCTAGCTTGGCTTTGTCATTCAGCAGCTTTTGATTTAAGTGCGGGGGAATCAGTTCCTGGAGGGCACAAGTCCTGCATGCTGAAAGTGGCTGGGCGGAGAAAGTCTTCTGCACCCTTGAGTATTTTGTAACCAGGAAGAGACTTCCAGGCTCACAGGAGCATGAACAAGCCCTTTGGGTTTGTTCCCAGGGCTTCAGCTCAACACAACGCGTAACGCTGCAGCGAGCTGGAGGAGCATGCCAGCTGTGAGTGAGCAAATGAAGAGACGGATCAACAGAGGAATTGCCCAGCCCTTTCCATGTACGTCTTCTGTACACGGGTGTAACAGCAGGATGGAAGTTAAGCCTCTGTGAGAACAAGAATTTGGTATGTTAAATCTGGACTTCGTCAAAAACAGATTGTGAGGAATCAATAATACGAGTGTCAGAATTTCAGGAACTGCAAATCGGAATATTAGGTCTCTTGTGCAGCAAGAGCAGCCCACTGCAGTATATCCATTTATAGCTCTGGCAGGTTACAACGTATTAGATTTCAAAATGCTCTAACTCTGACTACTTGCTTTCTCAATTTCTCATAATCTTAGCAGCTAGCATTGAGGGACTGTTGCTGCATTTCAGAACAACTTAGAGCCATCTTCTCAGGAGTAAACGCACCAAGTTTTAAGGAGAGATGAGCTGTACTGGACTTCTGTTGGACTGAAACTGTCAATTGTTGCATGCTTAGCAATTGTTTGCTAAGTCAACCATGTTTGAGTTCCAGTTTTATTACATGTTGAATCAAGTTTAGAAAAGAATTGTGTAGCATGCAAATTCGGAGACTGCAGAGAACAGTATTTTTCTTATCAAGCTTTTCTACATTCGTCCAGCTCTTGCTATTTATGGTTGATCAAACTTCCAGTAGCCAGAAGAATTGAGAAAATGATGTGAAATTGAATTGAGAAAATGTCCTATGTATGAAGTGAGAACTTCCTTGGAGACTTTTTAAATTATTTTCATTCTTGGATTTCATACTCTTGGTTGATAATTCCCATGTTTTATTGCAGCTTCTTGACACATACATGGGATTTAGATGATTGTCTCTGAGGTAGGAAAAAATCTTAAGTAGTGAAAATATGTCATATTAGCACTGTACTAAGAGCTTTTTTGAAGTGTCTGACAGAGGAAAGGTTGTGTAGAATCTTTTTTTTTTTTTTTAGTTTTTGTTTAGGTTTTTTGTTACCCTCAAGGTAAGAAAAATATATTTGCTCTATATGGTATTAGTGATGGGAAAAGCTAGCAAAGCATTTTGTTCCCCCCTTCCTATTCTGATCTTTGGGCAAGAAATGCCACAAACAGGACTATATACTTAAATACTACCACTAGCTTTTTCAAAACTAGGAGAGACAAGTACTTCTGCTGGGGTTTTGCTATTTAGACCGTGTTACTGCAGCACGCATCTATTTCTTTAAAAGCCTCTGTTAGTCTCTTAAAAGGTAAGAGTGGGAAAGCTTCCCAGGGGCTTTAGACTTAGTATGGGAAAGGTGCTACTGTATTTCTGTATGTGTGCATTGTAGCCAACAGTCCTGGAAAGTACCTGGCTAGTAGTGGCTGCACAGTACAGTAACTTGGCATGTATGTAGTAAATGAGGGACTTCACCGCTTATGTGTGTGGCATGTAAAGAACTGATGAAGGCAGTAGCTAAGTGGGACTTCTCTGCCACAGGATGTGCATGTGTGTGCATATGTGTATATGTAGTTTATCTTACGGAGGTTCCAAAGCACTTCATACTGAGGAATTGCACACAAATAATGATGCACAGTTACACACACATTTCTATGAAAGAGGATACAGTTGTGTGTAAAATTAATAAGGAGTACGCATGTAAAAACTTCTGAGTACTCATTACCTCACTTTCTCTGCAAATAAAGTTTATGATAGATGGCAAGATAAACAACCAGGATGAAATCTCACAGGAATTTTTATTGCACTCTTACTGAAAGAAACCGGGTTGGAGATTAACCAATAAACATTATTTTAGCAAAGGAATGGTTGGAATCTGGAGCCTTACTTGCTCTATATGACGAATTTTAAAGGTTAAGGAAACAGTTTCAAAATCTACAAGTAATCTCCTATTTTGAAACCAACTGTATATGAAGCAGAAGGGTAGAGGGAGTGGAAGAAAAATGCCTTGAGTTGCCCAAGTCCAGCTATTTTGCAAATTTTCTATATACAAAAATTTATTTATTTGTTTCCTCAACATTTAGAAAAGTGTGACTTTGCTTGACAGCTGTGCAACAGGGTTGGGGTTAAATGCTATTTAAACCTCATGCTGTGAATGGACTGGGTAACTTTCCCATTGAGAAATACGAAGTGTTGATAGGCACAATTCCATAAGAAGTTTAAAGGTGTGTATGGGCAATTGTCACTTTCTAGAATGACATTTGAAAGTTAGAAACAGATCAAACAGAGATGGCTGCCAAAAGATTGGACACCGGTTCTGATATCACTTCATCTAACCAAAGCTGGAATGTAAGCCTCATGGATTTCTGGTATATGCCGTTTTTGGTATTCACTGTAGAAATAAGCACATGACTTGTTTGCTAGTGTCTCTTCAGTCTGTGGCTCAAGATGGTACCAAGAAATCACTGGTGTGGGTGGCTGGCTGGGAGCATGAGATTCTGTATATTCTTTCTTTTTGATGTAATGTACTTCTATTTTCAGGTTCACATAACGCTAGGGACCTAAGAAGCATACGTAACATTTCTGTGGTGCTGGGACCAACCTTCTGAAAGAAGACTATAAAATAAATTTTGCCTTCAAGTTGTTTGTCCTGGGACTGACTTGTCTTTGGAGAAGAGCTCGACAGAGAAAACATTTTCACATTGGAACCATTATAAATAAACCTATTTAAAGAACTTGCTACCTGGAGACAGATTTACAGAGGTTAAGTCCCGCTTTTCATCTGTGTTCCCACTTCAGACTGTAAACAATGAGTGAGTTTTGGTTGTGTTTCAACTGCTGTATTGCAGAACAGCCTCAGCCTGTAAGTATGAATATTGACACTGCTTTGTTTTTGTATAATTAACTACATTGTTCATATTTTGTGGTTTTCTTGTGGCTTTTTAAATTAGTGCTGTTTGGCCAAGCTCAGTGAGAATTAAGGAATTAACTAACATCCTGGCTTAGTGGGGACAAAAAAAGTGTTTGTTCTGTTGTCATGCAGATATTTTCCTGTCTTTAAGATCAAATCTAGTCTTTGGAAAGAGGCTTTATTTGTTTGCATTGAAGAGGAGGGGAAAGGAAGGAAAGAGTCAGGAGGGCCTAAATTATCATCCTAAAATAAGTCATTTTTAACTGGAGGTCTGTAAATGTCCTGACTTCTGTATGGCTTATGGCCTGCCTTCAGATGTGGCTGGACACAGGAAGGAAATGATTCTGTTAAAAAGTCCAGAGTGAAATCCAGTCCTCCTCCACCTTAATTTAATGAAGGATTTCAGCCTTCATTGTTTTGTTAATTTTTAATTGAAACCTTAGGAGAGTGAAGGGATGGACTCATGCAGTAAATACTTTTTTTTATTTTAAATAGAATTTTGAATGGCTGTTGTGTGAAAAAGTACATAGGAAACACTTGGATAAAAGAACATTTCAAAGCATATGTAAGGAAGACAAAGTACAGAAATATTCTTGGGTTTCCTATCATCTAAGTACCTTTAGTGTGTGTTCCTGAGTCCAGGGCTGTTGGGAGAACGTCTGCCTGCATGAAGGTGGAATTAACCAGGAATATGGTTAGCACTGTGAGAAAGATCATTATACGGTGTGGCATCCAGATCAAGCTACATGAATGTCAGAAAAGGACAGTCATCTTGCAAATATGTGGAAAAGAGCCTAGTTACTACTTAAAGGATATGCTGGAATTACAGTGACCAAGAGAATCCCAGAGTGAATACAGCAAACTCACATTACTGTGCTCAGATGATAATATTTGGCTTTAGGGAAGCCAAAAGATTAAAAAAAATATATCTATAATGTTGGGCATTGTCACTGCACACAGCCTGAATGCCAGGCCAATTTTGGGTGGCAATGCAAATAGTAAAGTGTGACAATTAACATTTCTATCAAATGAATGCAACTTTATCTCACCCTAGAGTTGTGGAAGATGAACTCTGGAGTTCATTGGAGATACCAATATGGGGAGCTGCAATAGTCTCCTATTGCTTGAATACCATGCAGACCTTTAAAATGCTAGTTGTGTCCATATATAGCCAAAGTTATTTGGATGGTTTTTGGAGCATATATTTCAATTAAAAATAAGGTATGACTGTCAAAAAACTTTGAGATAGAAAATTGCATACTCTGTTTGTTTACAAGAATCCTGAGGCTCAGTCCTTATAAAATCTTGATACAGGCTTTATGATACAGTTAAGTTATTGCCCAAGAAATACAGGGTACATTAATACAGTATGTAGTGATCTGTAGGTCATGACTTGTGGAAAGGGTGGAGAATGTACTTCAAAAGTGGAGAAAAAGGGAAACAACCCATTTTTGTTGTTTTTGCTGATCTGGTGGTGTGCATTTGCTTAGAAAATTAAAACCATCCTTACATTTAAGATACAAATAGCATGTTGCTGGGCATTGACCTAGTTCCTGAAATCTGCCGTTCAAATGTTGTAGAAGCCGTGTTCATTATCAAACGACAAAATTCTTCAGGTTGCATCTCAGTAAAAAGAGTTGTGGGCCCTCGTCGGCATGCTTGGCAGTAGGCACTTAGTTGTTCCCCTGCAGTTACTCAGCTCATTTTTCGATGTTGTGTTGTACAGCCATCATTCTGCCATGCACTGTTGCAGTAAGTGGAGTATTTAATCAGGTATGTATACATCTGAGTAAGTACAGGAACGTTTTTCCTCTCTGACATGTAGCAAAGCATGTACTGTCAGTGTGAGCGAACTGATAAATCAGACATGTGGTAAGGAAGCAGTTTTTCCCTGTATTCTTGGTTTAACCCAGCAGGTAGCTAAAACAATGACACAGATCCTTGCTTGCACACCCTGCTCCCCCACCCCCCACCCGGGAATGGGGGAGAGAATCATAAAAAGATAGATCTTGTGCGTTGAGATAAAGACAGTTTAATAGAACAGGGAAAAAAAAGAATAGTGATAATAAAAATGAGAAAAGAATATACAAAACAAGCGATGCACAGCACAGTTGCTCACCACTCGCTGACCGATGCCCAGTTAGTTCCAAAGCTGTGGCCCCTCCCTGGCCAACTCGCCCAGTTTATATACTGGGCACAACATTGTATGGTATGGAATATCTCTTTGGCCAGCCTGGGCCAGCTGTCCTGGCTGTGTCCCCTCCCAGCTTCCCGTGCACCCCTGCCTGCTTGCTGGCAGGCCAGCACAAGAAGCTGGACTTGTCCTTGACTGCTTAGCAACAACCCAAAACATCAGTATGTTATCAACATTATTTGCATCCCAAATCCAAAACATAGCACTATGCCAGCTATCGGGAAGAAAATTAACTCTATCGCAGCCAAAAGCAGGACACCCTGTCTCTGCATGTGTTGTGTGATTGCAAGTTTGGCAGACTTATATGCTGAAAAACATGCTACTTTTTAGCCCCAAAGTACTGGTACCTATTGCCCTATTGTATCAAAAGATAGGTGAAACATGCAAACCTGCATAAAAGATGCCTGTCTGCCCCCAACTGTGCATTCAATCTGTCTCTTCAGTCCAGTTTCTCAGGAGAAATGCCTCATCTGCCTGGTTTCGTCTCATCCATGTGCCTTCTTCCATTTTACTTCCTGCTTCTTTGTGGACTAACAGTGTCCCAGTCATCACTTTCAGGTTCAGCATGCTCCTTCTGTGGAAGGACTAATGTGGTCTTGTAGCAACACTAACAGCCACCAGTGTCTTAGAATAAAGACCTTGAAAGCAGGAAGTTACTTAATTTGCTACTTGTTCTGACCAATGCTTAAAATATTCCTTTTGTTTTTAAACTTACGTTCTCTGAAACTCTTTTTTTTTTCCCCTTATTATCTTTGTCAGCTGCTAATATCTGGGACACCTTTAATGTCATGGATAGTGACATAAATTTTAAGCCTCTTCACTGGAGAAAAAAAAACCCTGAACTTTCAGTAGATACATGTTTCTTGGTATTTATAGCTTCCATTGAGCTAAAAGAGTTTTCCTCCTCTCTTGAAATCCAGGATGCAGGAACTGTTTCTGTTGCTTTCTTCTGGCAAAATTCTAGCATATTATATTGGGAATGTTCAGTACAGTGTCTCTATTCCTTGCAGCTATAGTGCTCTTAAAATTAAAAACACATACATGCACTGAGTCCTTTCAGTGAATTTTATAGAATACTGTTTTTCGGACTGTACACAAAGGCATTTTCTAGGTTATGGCCAATACTCTGCTTTCCAGACTTGCATCCTGGTGCTTTCTAGTGTATTTTCATGGTTTTGAGCAACGTCTTTTTAGATAAGATTTGCCAACTTCATGGCAATAAGAATACATTACTTAACTAATTTCACTGCCATCACTTCCCTAATAGCATACCCTGAGGCAGAACAGTAACAATGTTGCAGTTATATATTAGTGCACTTTAAGAGGTTCCTTAATTAAAAGACAGTATTTTAGCATTACCATCATCTTTTACTGAAATGTATCACAGCACAGCTTTTTGTCTTTTGTCAATGCTAAATGGATCCACCGTGGTGCTGTGAAATAAAACATAGGTGTCTTGGAAAGCCGTGTTCTAATCTTGTGATGTTCGTTGGATTGCTAAATATTTCACTTGTTGTTTCTAAGCCTGCAGTACTCATAATAACATCATGGAAGGAGGCATGTCTGAACATGGATCTCTGTGCTTCTCTGGAATAGGGTGATAAATGAAGAAATTGAATATACAAAGAAACAAAACTAATAGTGATACAGTTGAAGGAAGCATGTTCCTGGTGGTGGCTTAGGTTTTGCTTATTAACAGCCTGAGGTCTTTACCACAGTAGAATGCCAACAAAAGCCAAGGAAAAGTATTATATACAATTCTACAAGGAAGACTTCAGACAACTAGTTTTTTTCATGTCTGTTTTCATGACACGAAGGAGGTGATATTATTCTCTTAATAAATGTGTTCAGCTTTTTCTCGCTTGTTTAAATAGCCTGAATTCAGTCTCTTATGATCTGACCCAAACCTTTTTTTATTTTGAGAAGAGTAGTGCTTTCTGTGTTTGCACCAGGTTTCTTACACCTCCCACTGATACCCTTTATAGGTTCTGTAAGCTCATCTTGCACTTCCCAGTGACGAGTCCTCCTTCCCATGCTTTTTATATGCTGTCGTCCCATCCACCACTATGTTTCAGTAGACTCTGCCAAATCCCCACTACCAGATGCATTGCTTGGTAACCAAAGTTTAGAGAGCCTTTTATCTTGCAGGTTTTCAGAGAACATGTCTGTGGTTTCTTTCTTAGGCTGAGTTCATCACCTACACCAGGAATCTGTTATTTTCTTCCACTTCTTTTGGTGTTCTGTCCATTTTTAACTTGCAAAGTTAATTTTTGGTCTGAGAAGCCTTTGGTCATGATCTGGTGTACTCCCACCTGGTTTGGGCCACTGCCCAGTACAGCTGAGCTCTTCAGTTTAATTTTACTGCTGGGTCAAAGGACTGCTTTGCTATAAAAGAGTAAACTCTGCTCTCCTCCTCAGTCCAAGCTTCCTTCTCTAGTTAATTAGTTTCTGTTTTGTTGCTCGTCTCTTGTTTAGATTATTTGCATTTTGTATTTTGTCAAGCGGCTATTACGGTTTTGCTGCATGCTATGCCATATGTGTTTAAAGTGGTTTAGAAAGTGAAGTTTCTTTCTTGTCTTTTTTGATATATGAAAGAGGAATGACAGATCTGTATTTAGAGTAGGGAGGCCCACCTTAAAATACAGGCAGAAAAAACGCTGCACATGCCATATTTATGAACTGAATGCTGAATGCTACAGAAACCATAAATGATCTTGACTCTGATTACTTAAGGAAATTAACCACGGATGGATACTGTCAGCTCTAGCTTTTTTCCTAGAGAAGCAGTCATAGCTACAGCTAAGGATAGATCTACCACTGCAACTCTTAAAGAACACAGTAGACATATTGAAGTATTCAGTGTGCATAACAAATGCAGAATAAATGAGCCTTAGTAGGCATGCACAGTAAATCAGCTGTTTGCTACTAAGTCAGTCAGGTGTTTGTTTGCTACTAAGTAGTAAATCAAGTGTTTGCTCCGAAGAAGTACTGGGCCGGCCTCCCTGTTCAGTACAGCAGTGCTGTGCAAGTGCAGCTTCTGGCTGAAAAGGACTAAAACTCTGTCTGTCTCATTCATTGAATGTGAACAGCCTACCACATTCAGTAAGCCCATGAAAGATTACAACGTGGAAGGTGACAACTCTAGAGAGCCCTCAGATTTCAGACTTTTCATACTGAGTTACATGTTGAGCTGCCAGTTCAGATCTTTCAAATTCCTTCTTTCTCCTATTCAGTGTTGTTGTAGAAGTAGCCTGAGGAAACACCTTATCAAAGGGGGCAGAGTTAAATAAGCAGCAAAATACTTGGCTTTTATTTCTTAAACCTGATCTGTTTGTGCTGGTTTCAGCCTGATAGAGGTGCTTTAGATTTTTCTTTCTCCTTTAAATTAGCCCGCACAGATCTTAAAATATCTGTTGTGATGTTCAAGTATTAAAACGTTTACAAAGAAAACAAAAAACAGTATTTTTTTATGTATAAATACCTGAATGAAAATTAACTTAATATTTTGTGATCCTTTATTTCTACTTGCCAACAGCTAGAGGCAGAGGTAGCTCAGATGTAGTCTGAGAGATGTGCACTTTCACTGACTCTGTATGGAAGTATGCTTTGTGTTAGTGAATAGAGAAGTCAGTTGTTGCCCTGAAGCTAAATGTTCAGCCTTTTACCTTTAACTGTTTTTGATATGAAAGGGACTATTGAGAGTACAACCTTCCTCTGCTGCTATCTCACTGTATTGTAACTTTTCTGTAATGGATCTGAGATAATTCTGTTGGAGATAATTCTTAAGACCAATACGCAGCTCACAAAACACGCATTTTTTAAATGGCTATTTTAAAGATTTGTGCATGCACTTACATTTTTAATTCCCAACATTAACATTTCATGATGATGAAAGTTTTCTTTTTTCAGACTGCTCCTCAGACCTTTGGTTCTGCAGTTCCTGTCATGACTCGTACTTAAGCGTGAGACATGCATGGTATCAAAGTTGAATTATAGCTATTCTTCATGTATTCTCAGAGATCCTGAAATTATAAGGAACCCATTAAGCCACAGACTTTAATATGTACTCACTTGCAGTGATTTTCTCACTTTCATCTTCAGAGCAGCTTAGCTGATCACTCTGAAATGCTGACTTCTGTTAATATCCTGCCACAGAGTGAGGAGAATAAGAGGAGTGGAGGCTGAGCAGAAAAACTGAAGCTGTGAACTACACTCTGATGCAGATTCAGGGAAGGAATGCCCCTGTGAACCCATCAGTTTTATTTTTCTTTTTTAAATAACTTCACAGGCTTTTTTAGCTACCTGGGTGTACTCTCAAGGGAGCTGTAGTTTACTGTAGCTGAGGAAAGATACCATCTCTTTTTGAGTTTTCTCCGTCAAAAAAATGTGTGACACTGAGTGATTTGTTGACATGTCATGCTCGGAGAGACCTGACACCTAAAGGGAGAGGCTCACATAGAATTTTTAAAAATAGTTTTAAGCTACATTTATCCCTCTTCTGGCAATTGTAAATTCAGCTCATTCAGTCTCAGAAAATAGTGTAGGTTTATTATAATACGCTGTCTTCAGTAGGCACAGGGTCCTCCTAATTGTTTGTTTCTCTTGCTTGTGGTGTGAGTGTTTTTCAGTGTGAACATAACTGCCCTTTGTGTTCTGCTTGGTGGTTTATCATAAAGGACTACCTAGTTCATAGTTGGTATGTTTTGGTACTGGGATGCTCTCAAACCAGAGTATTTCAATTTTGCCTTATCTTGGGCAGGTCTGCATTACAGTTTAGGTGTTTCTAACCTGTACAAGATGGTTTCAAGTTGGTATTTGGCTGCCTTACCTTTGGAGATTGAGGATTGAATTGGGGCCAAATCGTGATTTGTCTTCTAAGGTTGCCCAGACCAGCACTTCTTTGCTGGAGTAGCATGGCACTTCACGCTCTACTGCTCTAGCATGGTGGGACTGGCCAGCTGGAGCTCTCCATCTCTGGAGCAGAGGTGCAGAGCTCATCTCATCAGGTTGAGATGATGCACAGCAGGAAATACTGTTGTCTGCTGGAGGCTGCCTTCCCTCTCTTTTATGTCTATTGCTCTGTGGGGTTGTGGTGCAGTGCAGAGTTTTGTAGCTTCTACTTGTTAAAAGAAATTATGACCTTTTAAATTCTTCTACTTAAAATCCCAAAACATTTCTGATGGGCAGCAACTGTGGTGACAGCTGAGCGCAGGTGTATGCTTTGGAAATTTGTGGCAGTCTCTTGTTCTGGCCTCAGATTGCTTGAAGCACAGGTTAAAGTCTCACCGACACTGAAACCCCCATGCCACTGGTTATGAGTTCAGTTTTCTTGCAGCTCAGGCCTGACTCATTTAAGAGGTCAGCATTGCTATCCTTGTTTTACAGCTGGAAGATGGCAGGCAGGGTACTTGGGGAGCTGTATGGTAGTCCTTCAGTGGATTCAAGCGCCTCTGGCCTTAAATGAGGAAGGAGCAGAGAAGTTGTTTGGTGCATATAGCATGATGTGGTGGTAAAGAAAAACTAATTGGATTTGAATAAAATGGAGGAAAAGACTTCAACAGGACTGATGAATAGATTTTAATTGGGGATTATACTGGAATGATAGAATTTTAGAGATGATGTCACATCAGGGTTTTCAAAAAGACAGTTGCATAAACTGTAGTTATTAATCTTTACCTCATTATATATATTTGCATAAAACTTGCCTTTTGGGGTGCTTTTTCAGTTTTGTGAACTGAAAAACTGATGCTATCAGGAATTCAATTATCTAAAGAAAGCACACTTGGCTATGTTCAACTGGGAACTAACGTTGTGTGTCAAGTGAGTGTACTAAACAGAAATTACTCTTATGATTCATGAAGTTCCTCTAAATGTAGGGGGCTTCCAAGCCAAATTCACTTCAAGTAGATTTCTTGAAGGACTTGAGTAAAATTAGTATAGGACAACATGTTACTTAACAGTGTTTGGAACAAATACTACTTTAAATACAGCTTGTCATACTCCAGTTACTTAAACATTTAATTCCTAGGCTCTAGGATGATGGTTAAATAGCAGATTACTGTTAAAATGGGGCAATAAATCATGCTAGGCACATATTCCAAACAAATCTGCTAGGATATGCAAACACACACGTGTTGCATATGCACACGTGTATGTGGGCGTGTGTATGCAACATAGTGGATTGCTTGTGTTTGTGGTAGCAGCTTGTTATTGCTGAACTTGTAAAGAGAAAGAAATATCAAAAAAAGAATAGACATGCTGATCCTTAGAATATCAGGCAAAAGAACCTACAGGGCCTTTTATTATCCATAGGAAAATATCAAATGCATATTTTCTTTTTTTTTTTTTACATCAGAATTCAGCTTTGAAAATGAAATGCCTTTTCAATTTGTAATGCAAAGAAAGGAAGATTTCGGGGAGGAAACAAAACAACTGCGATGTGTGTACTTCAGAGAATTAAGAAACAGGACTTATGTGTGAGAGAGAAGAACTGGGGCTACTTAATTACTGCTTTTTAAAACTATTTTAAAACCTGTCAAAGATTTCTAAGCCTGTTATGCTGTGAGGGAGAAGAGGTGATTAAAGTTGCCATGGTGAAAGCAGTGTGGATTAAACTGACTGCTGGAAAAATAGAAATTATATCCTCAAACACTCTTTGTGTGGCCCTACCCCTAAAGAAATGAAACATATGCACGTATCTCAGGTCACTGAGATTCAGCTGCTTTTTTTAAAATGAAGAATGAAATGCCAACATTTCCATTATAAAAGGAGAGTAATGTTCCTACACAGAGAAGATAATCAAGAAGAAATTTACACATTTTAATACATACACACCCAGATTAAAATCTGGCACGGAACTGACTGATGTGTGATGATAGATGTGTCTTAGCTGATGTAGTGGTTAAAGAACTGAAGGTTACCGTGTTTTCTGCAGGCTGCAACACTCAGTTTTTTTAATGTAGCAAAGGCATGCAAACTGTCGTTCCTGGTTCCTCTGATTTGTGAAGTATGTTTTGAATTGTCGGTTGGATTTTGATGTTTTGGAGGTTTTGGGGGGGTTTTGTGTGTGTGTGTAAGGAATAATCTGCTGAATTATGAGTATTTTTATGAGTGCTTGCGTGGGATCCCGCTAAATGTGCTGAGATCCTCTGAGGAAAGACACTATCAAAAAATAAAAAATACAAAACTCTTGGGTGTTTAGTAATTTATAGGGCATGTGTATAAGCATCATGATTTTTTTTGAAGGAAGCACAGCTTAAATTTTAAGGCAAAAATTTATTCTAGCTAGATCTTTTAAATGGGTTATGTTAATTATAGATTACATACATATTATTTTTTTATACTTTACTTTGTTAATGTTCATTGTAAACAGCTTTTCTGTATCTGAAGAGATAATAATACAAGAGGATTTTCTGAAGTGTGCAATACTTGTGTGAAATAACTGCTTTGTAACATCTGCCATAATGTTATACAAATGTGAGGGCATCTTTGTCATCCTTTGAAGACAGTAAAATTATTCTCCTTGTATGCTGCTGGTAGAATGCTCCATGTCATCAGAATGACATTCTGCAATATCTTAGTCTCTTGCTCACTCTCTCTGGACTTCACACCAGTGTAAATACTAATTTCTGTTAGAGCTTACATCAGTCTGATTTATCTCTACTTTATATAATAGGAAAAGTGATCAGGTACTCTACAGTACCTTACTGTTACATAATAACTTCTGTAATTTAGTGTTCCAGAATTAGTCAGCTCACATTATTACCCACTGAAATGGGAAGAAAAATGATAAAGGGAATGAGAGGGTTTTATTTGGTTTTGATGTCCTTGTATTTTTATCTAAAAAGACAGACAAAAGTCTGTCTTTCCCTTTGAAGCAGGCTCTGAAATACAGCTTGAAAACCTGTTTTACCATGTAGTTGCTTGTTGGTCAGTAAAAAGTGTATCAAGTGATCAACTCTTGCAAGGAACCACTTTTGAAAATAAGTAAAACTTGCAGTTGCCAGGTCTACAAACTCACTCTGGGTTCAGAGAGTCAAGCTGAATCTTTCCCACACTGGTACTGTAAATTTTCTGCAAGTAATCCCTTTGCTTCAGTTCACTGGAATTCAGTAAATAATTTGGTCATACCCAAGAAGGAATAGAATTCAACTTGGGCTCTTAGCAGTGTTGGCTCTGCAGGCATTGCAGGGGTGAGTATCTCTGATAATTTGTTTTTTATGACCAAACATAGCAGACACGTTTGCAATGTGTAAGACAAGAAATGCTGCAGGATGCACCAACTGTGCTATGGCTCATGCTGTTACTGTTCCCCAGATAAAAAGTCACACCTCAGTTTTAGATTGTGTTTTGTGCAAGTTTAGTTTTTTTAGTTTCTTAAACAAAAATTAGCTGTAACTATGCAATCGCAGAACACAGAAAAAAAAAATGAAGCCTGCAGGGGAAAAATTGGGAAGGGCAGAAAGATTTGGATTTCTCAATTTTTTTCCTTAGTGATCCCAAAGAGGGAATGTTGAGTGTCTTTAATCACTGAATCACACAATCATTAAGGTTGGAAAAGACCTCTAACATCATCAAGTCCAAGCATCAACCCAACTCCACCATGCCCACTAAACCATGTCCTGAAGTGCCATGTCCACATGTTTTTTGAAGACTTTCAGTGATGGTGAGGCCACTACCTCCCTGGGCAGCCTGTTCCAATGTTTGGCCACTCTCAGGAAATAAATTTTTCCTAATACCTAGTCTAAACCTCCCCTGGTGCAACTTGAGGCCATTTCCTCTCATTCTATTGCGAGTTACTTGGGAGAAGAGACCAACACCCACCTCACCACAACCCCCTTTCAGGTCATCGTAGAGCAGGTAGTTGTAGAGAGCAATGAGGTCTCCCCTCAGCCTCCTCTTGTCCAGACTAAACAACCCCTGGTTGCATCTTTGGTTCTGCATGTGTCTTTCTGCATTCTGACTTTTTTAGCTTTGGAGCAGGAAAACAAAGCCCCTTTGTGCTGTTCTTAGTGGAGAAATTATATTTCCCCTTGAGTTTAAAGAATATGAGATGCATAAAGTGTACTTAAAATGTATTTGCATTTTCAGTATAGTAGATTAAAATTGACACTTTAGAGCTTAAGGAATTATGTTTAAAATTGTCTAGACTGATGTTATAGAGAACTAGGATCATTTCTGAAGCTGTAATGTTTGGCTTTGCATAAAAGCAGCTGGAGCATAAACCAAGCATATATTGTTTTTATGAAGACAAGCTTTTTAAGCTTCTGAAGAGCTATAGCAATTCCTTTTTTTAAGGAGGAACTTTATCTTAGCTGCTGCAGGTGAATTAGGACAAAGAAAGGTGAGGGAATAGCCAGAAGCCTGAAGTGGCAAGATTTCTTAATACTACTCTGTTGTCTTCTAGCTATGCAGTCTTTGGGATCCTTTATTGAGGTAACTTGTAAATTAGTTGTTATTTCCAGTACAAAAAAACAGCAATGTTTGGGTAAAATTCCTGCCTAGTTGGCTGTGAAATGACAAAGTTGACTGATACCTTTATGGGACCAGGACAGAAGTTAATGTTACTGCAATAGAGAAGAGCAAGGAGCAGAGGCAGGGAGGACTCCTGAGAAGTGAGTATGTGGTGGGCTGTAAATGCCAGTCACCTGAAAGGATGACATTTCCCTGGCTGCCCATGCCCGAGCAGATGTTTATTCCAGCAGGCAGTGAAGAAAGGGATATGGAGCAAACACCAGAGGGACAGCAAGACCATCACAGCCTGCTGATTTTGAAAAAATATTTCTAATGTGCTATTTTCAGACATCTGAAGTGAAAGGTTAAAGAGGTTAAAGCTCTCTGTAGGGTAACTATAAAGTGGCAACTGGTGTTTTACCATTTCCGTGGTAGACAACTCAAGTTTGCTTAATAAAAGTGAGACCTTTCATGTTGATGCATCTCTCCTTGTCCTAAGTTATTTTGATGTAGTATGTAGCTTTCCTTAGTGTAAAACTTTGAAGCTATTGAGAAGCACATAAATGGCAATGTCTGTTGAGGATAGCAGTGGTAGGTGGCTACTCTGTGTATCTATGCTGTAGGTGGGCTGTGTCTATGGATCTTCACAGAGCTTCAGGGAAACTCGGTGAAATGGTGAAGTGAGGTTGAGGCATAGAAACCATGCAGGAAATCTGGGAAGAAAATTAACTTCTGCAAATTCTGTGCCTTGATCATGGAAGCATGTTTCTGGGTAGTGTTCCATATGCCACAGTGCCATCAGGCTACTCTTAAAATAATCTGAGGTCATTGGAATTTGACAGTTGTCATGCTGTTGAAAAACAACTTGTTTTATTGGCATAGCTGCCAGAGTCCACCGGAGACCTCTGTGATGGTAAAGGGTACCTGACATTCAGGCTATGAAACACAGAATGGTGGTGGTAGTGTTTTAGTTTAGGGTTTTTCTTCTTTAATTTAGGAACAATATATATTTTCCTACCAACAATTACTATTCAATTCTGTGTTCATAGCTGTGGTTTTTGGGAAGATGGAGTTGTGTACCTGCCTTTTTAGGTATCAATATGGTTCCATTTGCTGATGAGTAAAAGGAAAATTATTTACTATAAATATCTACACCCAGTTTCGAAATTCCCAGCCAGCAGCTCTTTAGAAAACCTGGTTTTGTTCTGTATGTTTATTGCTTTTTCTCCTCTTCATTCTGACTTTTTTTTTAATTTGCCAGTGACTGTAAATCTGTAGCCAGCAGCTGATGTTGGCTGTATCTTGTTCTTGATAGAAGATGACTATGTTTGTGGAACTGGGAAGCAGTTGCCCTGAAGTTGCCAATAATGCAAGAACCTGGAGGAGTCTGAGAGATCTTCGTGGTGCTTGGTATTGCAATGCCAAACCTTCCCCCATTTTTCTGACTGCTAAAGAACCATGCTTTCCTGTTCTTCCTATCTTGAGAAGCTCTTAAATATGGGCTTATTCTGGCAAGACCAGTGGATCTGACACACTAAGAAAGCCACTATATTTCCTGGATTTCTACAGTGACTCCAACTTCAGAATTGCCGGTACTAGACTGAAGGAATGATGTCAAAAAGTATGCAAGTAGGAGACACAATATACAGTGCTTGACTAGAAGTTTTCCCTCACAATGGCCTTTTTTCTTCATTGCCTGTCTTTAAAGCCTTCAACCTTTCAATTCAAAGTCTTCAATTTGCAATGGCACACCATGTTGCTCTTCCTTTGCCCCCATGCTTCTGTTGGGACTTGTTAGTTAGCTCCTGAACAACTTCCCTTCCATCTTTGGGAGGTATTTGCCACACTTTGGGCACAGGCTTTTGTGTTGCTGCTCTGTGTCAGATACTATTCTGAATATGTCGAAAGCTGTGCAGAAAGCTATTTTAAGCCTGAGCGCAAGCTGTTGATTCAAACATTTCTTAAGAGTTGCTGGTAGAGTACTCTTCCTGGGATGCTTCTAGTCATGCTATGTGTGGGCTTGGCATCTAAGCAACCCTAAAGTATCTACTGAGCCATCCACTACTAAATTGTCTTTGCTGCTTGTTGTACTGTCTTTTTTTTTATTTTGTCTACAATGACATCATTTTCACGTCCACTATGTGGGATCACCTTTCAGATGTGTGACTATTTTTCATAGTATGGGAGGCTGTTCCTGCTTCCCTTGTGTAGGTTGTAACTCTTTTTTGCTTTGATGTTTCAAAAGTAAGCAAAGACAGACTACACCATAATGTATTTTGGGGTGTACTTGTTCCAGTGACTTACCTAAAATGAACTGTATGAACAGATTTCCAACACTGACAGTCAGATTTGGGAACTTTGCACAAGTCCTCACAAGAGCAAGAAGTGGGATGGTCGCTGAAGCAAATTTGTGATTCTATGTTTATGAATGCTTCTCCCCACTGCAAAATAGGGTACCCAAGGCCGTGTGACAGCGTTCATATGCTGATGAGATAATTGGTCAGGATGCCTTTGGAGCAGCAAGGAGAACCCAGAGAAAATGGTGAATTCACACAGGTGACAAATAATTTAGCAAGGAAATGCCAATGGGAAGATTCCCAGAAGGGTCAGCAGTCAGGATTGTGTCTCACTGACATAACACATACAAAATTCTAATGGGATTAGTCCCCTTAAAAAAGGATTTGTACAAAAAAAAGAAAGTATCTTCATTCAGAGTAAGTTCATTTTCATAAAACTTCACTGAGAAGTAAGTACTACAGTACACCACTAGAAAACTTTGGGAATATTTATGTATTTCTTTGTATATAAATAAACAAGAAAATGCTGCATTTTGGACAAACTAATGTCAGGGCTTCTAAGATGACATTCACAGAGGTATTTAAAAGCTTAGGAATTCACTGTGTCTGTGTTTGATTCTTGAGGATGTTATTATTAAATATTGTGGCTTTCTTTTTGCCTGTGGCACAAGTACTAGAGCTTCCACCCATGAATCATACTGCTAAAAAATATCAGTGCCATAACTCCTGAAGATCCATCTTCTCCCAGTAAAGGAATTACTATGAGTTCCATGCAGAGGTTTTCTGAAAATACCACGTGTCCTGATTTGTTGTCTTAGTCAAAGGTGAATCACAATATGCCATACCAAACTGCTGCTGGTAAGCACATGTGACAATGCATTTAGTGCTATTAGCTTCAGAGCAGTAGATGTTTTAACTAGCTGGTCCAGAGAAAGTGTTAGACTAATCAAGTGATTGTTTTTGTATGGTGAGTATGACCGAGGATCCTGTATCTGGCAATGGCTATTACCTGTTCAGAGGTAGTATTGCAATTTATTTTTTGTTCTTGTACTTTCCTGTAATGGGGTTTGGTATGTGCGTATCATTCTGATTTAGAAGATTATACAGAGTGTATGCAGAAGTGCAGAAGGCTTGCATGTAATGTATCTTATGCAACATGTGTGCTTCCATATAGATGCAAATGTGTGCCCGCATACACAGGACATAATAAACCTGTTTATATTAGCCAGCTAGCTCTAGGAGGTCTTAGTACAGGATTTGTATGTGTGAAATACAATTTCTTAACAAAAGAATTTCAATATGCAGTGTACTTAAGGACACCTGAAGCTTTTGTTTGTGTTGTAGCAGGGCAGGGTGGTGACATTCACTTGGCTGAGCAGGAGAGGCTATGTATTGTAATCCTGACACACGTCCTTTAGAGAGCTACAGCTCTCATCATGGCAGGTGACCTTTCAAGTATTTCCTGTGTCCTTGCTGGAAAGGGTCAGTGAGTGAAAGGAAAGAGAGCTTAACATGATACAGTTTGCAGTGTGGTGTCATCAGGACTTTGGGATTTACTTTTTTTAAAGTAGCTATTAGAAATTCCCAGAAAGTTTGTATTGTGGTGCATCTTAACATCTTTTGTTTAATCTGTATCTCATAATTATGATTTTGATCACTGGGGAGCATATACTGCATCTGTGTTACAGCAAAATTAATTCCAGCCCACTCTACATTATTCCTCTTCCTCACCAGCTAAAATTAGAGCCTTGGAAAATAACCCAGATGACAGGAGACCTCTGGATGCCATCTAGTGCAGTGCACCTACTCAAAGAAGAACGAACTAGACTGGCTTTTGCAGGGCCATGTCCAGTTGTGTTCTGGGGATCTTCAAGGATGGACATTCAGATTCACCGGGCTCTTGGTGCAATGTTTGACCACCTACATAACAATTTAATTTTTTTATTTGTTTAATCAGTATTTTCTACGTTGTAACTTCAGGTTGCATCTATTACTGCGTTCCTCCAAGCCCGTCTGTCTTCTGTAGCCTCCTGTTAGGTAGTGGAAGACCATGAAAACCACAAGCAGATGTCTCTTCTTATGGGTGAACCAACCCACTCTTTCAGTCTCTCCTTCTATACCATGTGCAGCAGAGTTCTTGTCCTTTACCGTTGTCACAGCTCTAGATTCAGTCCAAAAGGTGCAGTGATAAACTGTGTTTCCAGCTGTGCAGGCTGGTAATAAGCACTTGTTCCAAGCAACAGCTAACATGTTGGAAGTTATGTGGCTTGGCAACTGTAAGAAAAGAGAAATGTCAGCTAAGTTCTGATTTTTGCTGAGATACCACAAGCCAGCATCACAGACTCATACCTTTCATCATGCCCTGATGTCCTTACCACTGTACAATCAGACTGCACAGTCTGTCTAAAGACATTAAGGAAGTATGGTTTCTATTATAAAAACCAGTATTGTTATCTCAAGATTACTGTTTTGTTTTTTAAATTATTTTAAAGAGGCATCAATCACCAAAAGTAATGAAAATAAAGTTACTGGAAAGAGAAGTTAGTTTGTGGTATAATGGGACATGCAAGTTACAAGCTGTAAATGTCATCTTAAAATTGTGCTAATGTGTATTTTGAAAAGGACAGTACTTACTAGCTATACCAAGGAATGCATTCTGGTTTGCTGTGTGACTTAAAGTTGGTTTAAGCATCTGGAATGGAACAAGTTCCCTTTAATGTGTGAGCTAAACACATTTCTTAAAAGACCTATTGTCTTTCAGAGTCATTTGACCTCATCTGGCAAATTTTCCTGTTTATTTAGAAAACATAGGCTACAATTGCCCTTTTTATCATGTGATGACTAACACCATCATAATATAATGGAATATTGTGTAAACAGATTAAAAAGTGTACACTTCAAAAGATTCAAGAAGGTGCTGAATTTGCTAAAAGCAAAGGAGTTGTTTGAGATAACAATATGCAATCCAGCTTGAGGTATTCATTTACAAAATTAATTTGATGTGAAGTTGTACTTAAAATCAGACTGGAAGATTTTATAAAGTCAGCTTCTCTGTCATTTTAGATCCTTTTATTTTCCCTTTACTTTTGTCTTTTTCTAAATATGCACAGTTCCTTTGCTTGTGAGTTCAGAAAGCGGTCAGATTTGCTCATTCTTTTTTTTGCCACTTGAATCAGTCAGTAACTGCCAAGTGATTTTGCCTAACGGCTAAATCCAGTGTACATTTCATAATCAATTTATTAGATGCTAATTATAACAGCTTAAATATTTAAAAACTTACCTCTTTTCAACCCTTTGTCTCAATTTCCTAACTCTCCTTTAGCTAGAGGAGTCAGCATCCTGGATTTTTGGAAAGGTTGATGAAAGCTGCATGTGCTGGAGGACTGCTACTTACTTCTGTTGCTTAAGAGCTGGCATGAAAACTTGTACAGGTTTGCTCCTGCTTCTGTTCTGATGAAGCCATAGTTTGTAAGACCCGTTCGCAATTAAGACTCTTCAAGCAATGTGCTAGAAACTGCTATGTAAGGGACTGAGAAAAATGTGTTAGTAACTGTAGCAGCTTTGGTGTTTCGCAGTTGATGAAGATCGCACCCTGGTCAGAACATCATTGAACTGGGCTTAGATACCACGTTACTGCTTTAGAATAGATCTGTCACTGAAATATGGTGGTTTGGAGGGAGTGGCTAGCATTATCATTTATTTTGCGTATTATCTTAGTTGTGCTTCTCTGTGTTTCTTCTGTATGGTAGACCTCTTGACATAAGGCATTTGAAACTTAAAGGTCTAGTTCTTCATCCTTATTTCTTTAGAGAGTATGTGGTCAGTATAGTCAGTGTCATTTTATGGTTCAAAAATTAAATTAAATGTTAAAACTTTAAATATATGCTAGTGCCTGACTGGAATTTAACATTACTGTGGATGGTGTCTCTCTAATTTCATCATCTTTGTATAGTACTTGCAGATTGTATAAATGTTGGAATTCGCAGTGTAAACTCATGGGTTTAAAAAGCTGGAAAAAATGGAGAGTACTGCAATACTTCGGGAAATGTTTAGGAAACGTGCAACCTTTTTCTCTTCAAAAATATCATACTGGCTATATGATGATCCTATACATCCAGTCATTGGCTTCACAGTACTAGTTTGCTACATAATGATCCAGTTGTTAGAGATGGGACTGTATCAGCATTCAAGCTTTATATATGTACATGCCTTTGTTGTTTTTAACATGAATCTCTAGATTCCAAATGAGGGAGGAAAGTGTGGAGAAATGCATCTTAAACACACAATGCGCACAAAAAACCCCCATAAGGGACACCCTTGCCCCTGTAGCCCTTTTATGTAGGCTTTGATGAAAGACACTCTTTAAGACCTTTGTAGGTAATTTTGATGGGTCAGTATTGGGAACCTAGACATGTCACTCAGACCACAGCTTGTCTTGAGACATAGACAGCCGTCTGTGCACATCAGACTATTTCGGGAGCAGAACAGCATGTATGTGGGAAGACAGAAAGCCACTTCTACAGGGTGATCTGATATCTCCTATTCTGAGCAAGTACCTAGTTCTTCCTGTGTGTTAGCATGTGGAGGATCCAGTGGGTGGCATAGCATAGGCACTTCTTTGCTGCTGGTGCTCTTTTCAGAGCAGACATAGAAAGTAGGAGAGATCAAAGAAGGAAAATAAAATGGTGGTTTTTGTCTTTCAGTGTCTCCTGCAACCATCCAAATCCCCCATCTTGAAATGGTTGACTATCTTTTATTAAGTCCATTCCTTAGATTTCTATCTTAGTTTTATCTTTGGTCTGCACTGCTTTTGAAATTTCAGCTGAGTTCTTAAATACAAAGCTAGCAAACAGCTCTATTTCAACAGAGAGTTACAGCATTGAAAAGTTTAATAGATCACTTTGTCCTCATGGAAAAAGTTATGAAACACCTATCTTGATGGGTGGTGAAGATCCAAGAGAGTAAAGCAGCAGCTTAAAAGAGCTTGCTTTTTGCATTGGATTAGCCTGAAATTAACACTAGAATGAACAGTAACAGAAATTTTCCAAAAAAGGGCTGCTGTTCGAAGGTTATTTGAGAAAGAAGGTCAAACAGAGAAGCTGTGAGCCTCCATATAAATCTGTTAGTTCCTATTTTTAAAAAAAACAACACATAAATTAGCAAATCATATACTTGCCTATCACTGTCTTGATATTGCATCCATACAGTGTTGGATATATGAGCAGACTAGCTCCTAATCATGAAAACAAATGCACTAGGAAGGTACAGAAGAGAACCAGGATCGTATTCCTTGTTTGCATTTGTCCTATCTACCGTAAGAACAGCAGTTGTGATAGCTTTACTGACATTTATTTTACTTTAGGAGAATGTGGGATTTGGATTGTTTTAGTGTGGAAGATATATTAACTCTGTATCTCTTAGTGTGGCAAAGATGATGTGGTTAAAAGTTATTATACTTCATTCTGTTCAGATTACCCTGCTGTTATTTAAAAGTCAAGCTTGCAAAGAGTTATCATACAGAATGAATTGCTTCTTACTGTATTTGATGCCATTTTAATGACTGAGATAGCAGTGACTGAGCAGTATGAACAACTGACCCTCGTATTGTAGAGACAAGTTTAAAAGCTGTGTGACTTTCTAGTGTTTATGAATTCACAGTCATCTTTCTGCTTTGAAAAGAGCAAGATTTTTGGAGGTAATAAATGTAAGTGGTCATTCTCTGACTGCAGAAACTCATTCTGCAAAGCAACTCTTTATAGCATCCAGGTGGATCATTCACTTCTCTGTTCACCAGGGAGAGTTTCCTAATAGGGAGTTAGCAAGTAAATTTATTAAGCCTTGAACTAGGCTTCAGAGAGGAATTAATATATTCTTCACCTATCTTCTTACCAAGAGAGATAAGCCTGTTTTATGACAATAGTCATTCAAGAAAAGGGAAAAACTATTTTTTCTCTTAGCTAAGGTTACTGAGCCTGCAAGCCAGCAGTAAGCATTGGTGACTTGATGAAGGCAATCCTGGCAGGTGAATGAGGCCCACTGAAGCCTCAAATGCTGCTGTAATAGTCCACTCAAATGTGGAATATTGTGCATACTGTGATTTACACAATCTGTACTCCTTTTAAAGAACTAATTATTTTTTTTTTAATTGTCTGAAATTAGAGAAGAGACTGATACAAGACTAGAAAATTAATCTCAGGAAGTAGATGCTTTTACTCTGCATCAGATGAGGTGCCAAAGCACGGTTTTTTGTTTTTCCCTGATATGTTATCATGACTGTTTTGAAGTTAAAATACAAAAGGTGTTTCTTGTCATTTTATTCAGAAAGTGCGTCTATAAAGCACAGGGAGTATGCCTCAATAAATGTCACTTCTTAGATTTTTCTGCATGTGAGTCTTCATGGCAAGCTTACCAATTTTGTATTGAAATAACAGGGAAGCCAAAGTAACGTCATGAAAAATAAGAGCTATTCTTGCAGAATAAGGAGAAATTATGACAAATTTGAATCAAAGTTCCTCTTCTACAGATAGTTAGAATGAAAGACAAAAAGAACTGTGGAAAAAAAGGAAGGCGCATCACTTGTCATTTTATATATGGATCACTTCATACTGATTTGGAACTGGTTGGAAATGTTGCAGAAAATTAGACCAGATACATCAGATCAGCATGCTATTTCCTTTCTAATATAGTTTACTGTGCCTTACATTTTTTAGAACACAGATAAATGTGATGTGAGAGAAAAATGCCAAGAAATGCAATAGAGGATATATTAATATATTTATGTATTACATAACAGTATATATTATGTGCAGTATCTTTTTACTGCATACAAAATAAGACAAAACTGTCTATATATTTATGTGGAATCGCAGTCATGAAAAATGACACTGGTAACATTTTGGTTAATTTTACAAAGTTAGCAGTAGGAAAGTGTTATCCTTGCCTTGTGGTAGCTTGATGATATTAATAAATAATAACAAAATGTACTCCTCAATAGAAAAGCATCTGTATCTGTGTTGTTTTGATCATTCTTCTCTAAAACTATAGATTTTACTACTTGTGACTTAAATACCAAAATTTGTTATTCTTAACGTGAAGTGCAAAGTTTCAGTCTGCCCCTGACACTAATGTGGTGTTAGTGTAGATGTTCCCTATAGTAGGCTTGCATTGAGGGCAGTGGGTATTCTGTTGCCTGGTTTCTTACAGTTTACTCAACTAAAATCCTAAGATATAAAAAGGACAACATACAGCTGGGTAAAGAGCATTGCTGTGTGGGAAAAAGAGTTGGCAGTTTTTCTTGTGTGTAAAGTGGAGATAAATTAAATGGTAGGTGGTAGGAGAAAAGTGCCATATGTGGGAATTTTAATGAAGAAGTGTTGTTTTCAGAAACTCTACATGTTTGCAATATGGCATACATTTGCGGAGTTTGCAATATCTCCTCTGAATTTCCACCTTGTATTGCTTTATGCTTAGAAAGCACGTTCCTCATTTGCATCTGCAATACCACTTCCATTTGAGGGCTGACCAGAGCTGAGATGGAGCCTTCTGCAGGTCAAATCCACACAGGCTTTTGTGTTCAGAGCCCTTTGAAGTGCTGTGTGTCACTTACATTTCACTCGGACTTGGATTTGGGATATGTATCTAGCAGCTCTCTCAAAAAATCTGGTGTAGACTTAGCAGAACATGCTTTTCTGGCAGTTAAACAGAAGGGATTTCCTTGCTTTTGATCCACAGCATATGTAGGTTGGTATTTGACTTTGGGATACCTTTGTATGGTACTCTGTTGACTTCACTTGAGACTTTGACATTTAGCAGCTTCCAGAAAAATAATTTTCAGCCTGCTAGGATATAAGTGACATCACTCAAATATCTTCTGATATATTTGAGACCTTGATGTTACCCTGCATGCCTTTTTCTTTTTTTTTTTTTGAGAGAAGGCCTGTCATGAAGGACAGAAAGGGATGCATAACGGTGCAAAGGAAAAAATTTTCCAAAACTTTCCTCTTTCTAATTATGTATATATACAGGCAGACAACTTGTCTAACTCAGAACTGTTGTCATCACTATGAAGTGGCTTGAGCTAGAGAAGCGCAGCCCAGCCTCTGGGCAAAATTTGGAGATAGTCAAAAAAGATCACTTCGTCCCTGCAAACCAAAAATAGAGGGGTATAAAAAGGAAATTTTGCATGCCTTTGGACCCATCAGTGGCAATTGTGTGTTTAAAGAAACTTATTACAATTTTTAATCTTTTGCAATAAGTAGTTTCTTGAGCTATGAAAGCAGTGTTTCAGTAAAATGATTGTGGCTTTGCTGAAGGGCAGATTGAATACATGGTATTATTAGTTTAATTTTTTTTAAACACAAACTGCCAAAAGTTTCAAGAAACTTTTAGGGTTAAAATAATTTCTGTGTGATACAACTGTTGGTGGCTTTCTGAATTCTGATCTTGTACTTCGAAAGAGATGCTAACCTGTGTGGGAGCAAAGTGTCACTCGCAGATTAAGAACAGAAGAGACATTGATTCTTTTTTTCATTACTATGGTTACTGAAGTGTGATCCAGTTTCATTGCGTCTAGTGCATGTTCAAAGCAAAGCTTCTGAGACGGGTCCTCAGACTGCTTCCATTCCTCTCAAACATATAACACACAAACCTGCATCTCTTCTACTTCTGTTTAAAGATTATTTATTCTATTCGTGGCATAAAGATTATGTGGTGTGTACTTTGCAACCCAAATTCTGCAGATTTTTGTCAAGGGAACAAACTGAGTAAAGCCATTAAATGATGACATTTCCTATTTCATTTCACATTGGTCTCAAGTTGTGCCAGGAGAGGTTTAGACTGGATATTACGAAAAATTTCTTTCCTGAGAGAGTAGTCAAGCATTGGAACAGGCTGCCCAGGGAGGTGGTGGAGTCACCATCACTGGAAGTCTTCAAAAAACATGTAGACGTGGCACTTTGGGACATGGTTTAGTGGGCATGGTGGTGTTGGGTTGATGGTGGGACCTGATGATCTGTTTAGAGGTCTTTTTCCTCTCATCTCACCTCTGTTGTGCTCCTTGCCCACCCACCTCCCTTTAGTAAAGGGGAAGTGCCTTGGGACAAGGCAAGGAGTGTATGTGTGAAAGTCAAATACTACAATTCAGATTTCAAACCTTTTTTGCCCATTGATACCAAAGGTTTCAGTAACTTGACCCAAACTAACACAGAAGATAATAGACAAGTTCAGTAATCATTATGTGAGCTTTCTTCTGCTTCCCCCCAGCTAAGAAAACATCCTTAAGAAACATAGGTACAGGACAGGTCTCACTGCAGTTAGGCTGCCAGAATTGGGACATACATGTGTTCTGTCAGAAACATCTTTAAAAACACACCTTAGGTGACACACATACTCTGGTGCATGTATGTTGAAGTCCTTTGCACTAGCAACATAAACATGCAGTTGTTTTATTGATTACCTTTATGGTCAGATCTCATTACTACAATGGTTAGTGGTGTATATATATTCTAAGGCTAATTATTTGTAGTATGTTATCAAGCGGAGTTTGGGGCATGGGTGAAGGCTAGTGGGGATTTATTTGCACTGGGCTCTGTCAGCTCAGGCATGTGACTTCTTGCACTAGAAACAAGCATGGAAACACACAAGTGATACACAGAGGGAAATGAGCATAATTGTACAATTCATTTCTTCTTAAGTAAGAGATGAATGTACTGCTGCCTAGCTTCTTTCAAATTAAATATACTAAATTTACTGAAGAATCAATCTGTGTGTTAATTCTTATTGTTTAAAGAGCAATGGTATTGCATGTATTCTTATAGGTATGGAGCCTCAGAAAATACAACGTCACAGTAAAATCCTGGCAAAGCTAATGTTTATGGTGTCCTCTGTAAAAGCTTTGTAACCTTTCCAGGCATGGTCCTCCTGTCTCCTGTGTTACATTCCTCAAAAAGAGGTGACTTTTTACAGCTCTCCCCATGTCATTTCACTAATGCTAATGAGCCATTTTGGTTCTAGCTGAGATTGTGTCTATGGAAATGGTGCATCCTAGTAGGAGCAGCTATGTAGTAGAGCAGAAGAGTTGGTGCTGGGGAGCCATGATGTGCATTGGATGTCTTTTGTGATCTGCTTCAGACTGGCTCACCTTGTCCACTGGCCTCAATGACCATTAGCAATGGGAGTGCATCAGCTAATCTTCCAGTTCAGCTTCATGCAAAAGAAGTCTAACTCCAAGACTACTCTGAAACTAAAATTGAAGCATGGTAAATAGGGACTGGCAAAGTTGCTTAAAAAGCATGCTCATTATACGAGCTAAAACACTAATGTAAAAGCAAACTGAGTGCTCCTGCAGGAAAAAAAATTGTTTGATTTGCTTTCAGAGTGAACTACTTTGTGGTCTTAATATAGCAGAGCATTTAAATACTGTTCCATTGCCTCAAGGAGATTACATCAGTGGGCACATGCCAGGGCATAACTGGCTGATGGCCTCTGATAAGAAATTCATTTAAGATAAGAAACAGGGTTTGATGGGGATTCACTTTAACTAGTGGTTACTGTTTGACTAACTGATGATTAGTGAAGAATCATTTGAAGTCACTCACAAGAGCCTCACAAGAGCCAGCGCTCTAATTTTGTTACAGGCATGACAGTGATCTTAGCAATAAGTAAAGGAGGAAAATAAGTTGAGTTGCCCAAAGAAAGAGTTTGATTGTTCACAAAACAGATAAACAAAAAATTCGAAAGCTTTGAGATTGTCTACATTTTCTCTGCATCAAAACCGTACAATTTCAAAACTCTACTAAAACCAAGAAATCGTGGGTGTGTTGTTTAGACATCTAAATGAATTTTATTCTGGCCATTATTTTTTTTCATGAACTACTGCAGACCTGAAACAATTTTAAGTGTTTTAACTGTAGCGGTGTGTTTCATACAGCTCTCTAGAGCTTCTTTCTTTGTCCGAGTCACAGCATATTATGATACTATATTGTGTAAATACAACAATGTGCATTTAAAATAACTATGACACCTGGTGTGTGAGAGATGCTCCTTGTCCTGAACATGTCAGATGAGCAACTGTCATCCAGTGGAAGCATAAATCTGGTGTGGGGTCTCTCCCTGCAAGTTAATTACGTATGCTTTACTACCTGATACCATGCATAAATTAAGAAATCATTTGCTGCATGTATAATTGAGCCTGACTTCCAGATTGAAACATTAATGCATTGGTGGAACATGGTAATAGATTATATTGTGACTGTTTATGGGTCTATGAACTCTACTAATGTTTTCTGTAATTGAGATACCTCAGTTAATTTCCATAAATATTTTCTCTGTGAAAGCTCTCAAACTACATGAAGAAGTTTTTGTAGCTGTGATTATTTTATTTAGGTGATCTTGTCAAATTTGTTGGGAGTAGAAAATTTACTAACAGTTTTGGCATAGATCAGATCATTTTGTTTGGCTATTTCTTTGGGAGTGTTTTATGTGTTTCTTCTCACCCCAGCTATTAATGCGATGCAGTAAGGTACTGAAACCTACTGAAATCTGGTTTTAGTAATAGGGAAAATGTACAGGAAATTATTAAATGTCTTTTGTACTTGCTGGCTAAACCCCATGATGTATTCTCATAGTTGTGGGCTCTGATTCATAAAGATCTAATCTGTAGCTGTGTTTCAATTGCAGCTAGCCCACTGGTGAGGCATGTACCTTCATGTCTCGAGTCTGGGTGGTTTTACAATCTCATTGCAGATTAGAGATATCTTTAAAGGAGATACCTCTAGAAATGAGACTGAGTGGACTTTAAGATGATGGGAAGCTTTTAATCAAGCTCAAGTAGTTTCTTAGCTATTACACTGTATTTTGTATGACACACCTTAAACTGAGATATTCATACTATGCTTCATGGCTATTGTGGGTAGGAGTTTTTTGTTGTTTTTTGTTTTGTTTTTTTAAATACAGGATACAGGCATACAGTGACTGCACACTGCGTGGTTTGCTCTGTGTAAGCTCCCTGGCTCTGGCCTGAGAAATGAGGATAGGGTTTTCTTGTTTTATTTCTTTAGATGCAACACTTAGCTAGAGGGAGGCACACAAAGCAGCTTTAATTAGAGGAAGTCCTTACTGCCTCCACTTTTTCATCTGTGTGTTATTACATTAATAAAAAATGGGGCTGTGACTCTGAGAAAGGGGAGGCAGAGGTTAAGCAATCTGTGCCTTCTGTCTCAAAGCATGGGAATTGGGAGTCCCTAATCTGGCATCCTCCCTTACTATCACACTTGCACCCCTTCAGATCACACTCTACAGCCACGCAGACTGGAAGTTACCTGAGTATACGGGGTTCAGTAAAGAGATGTCTGTGACTAACCCTGATCAAACTCAAGGCATTGTTCTGAACATCACCACAAAGTATATTACAAATAGTGACATAAGTTCCCATGGCATGCAAATCAGAAATTCTGTAAGTTAGTGGTTTCATAGACTATACTAATAGTCTTTGATCTTTAATTCTTTTTGAATGACTAAACCTCAAATTTGATCTGTCACATCATGATTTAAATACAAATGTAGGCAGAAGTTAGTGTGTGAAATGTTGCAAATATTGCTTAATAAATGGTGGAATGTAGTAAGATTATTTACAAATGTTTTGTTGGCCTAAATGTTAGGAGTGGTATCAGTGCTGGTCTAATGATCTGCTATAGATCCTCCAAGAGAAAACAAAGGACAATTACCAATGTCTTGGTTAACCTGGGAATTTGGACTCTGCTTTTTGACTCTATGAAAATATCTTCAGTGTATGAAATATCCAATGGAAAGTTAACTTTTACATTTATGACACACTTTGTTTTTTGCCTTTTCAGTGACTCTCAGTTAGATGGTTTCTTTACCTTTCTTTCAGAAAAGACGACGGCGGATTGACCGAAGCATGATTGGGGAGCCAACGAACTTTGTTCACACAGCTCATGTAGGATCAGGAGACCTGTTCAGTGGAATGAATTCGGTAAGCATGAGCAGATGAAGAATATTTCCTCAGAATATTCCACAGAAAATACAGGAACACTGTATATGTATGTTTTGTCTGAAGCAATGAGTAAACTATAAGAAAGAATCTTTATGAAACTGAAGAACAGCCTGCTAGCGTCTTAATTCCAAGTCCTAAATAGTTGCATTATAGAAATATATTATGGAAAATAATTTTTTTAATTCCTAATTTTATTGACAATACAGGTAGATGCTGTATAAATTGTACAGGCTATGTGCAGAATACTTTTAAAAAACTCATTCTGATGGCATGTATGAACTAGAATAGCAGTAATTTGAAAATACACTAGTGTGTTTTAGAGAAAACACTTTAAAGAGTGTTTTATAATTGACTAAATTTCTTACCTTAAATGCTTTAAGCTATTTGAAATATATTTCTTGTAAAACTCTAACTTAACTTAGTTTATGGTGCACACAAATATTTTTGGGTGTCCTTGTTGAGGCTTTTCTATACTGTGTAGCCTTATTTGCTGTGTGAATTATTTCTGGAACAAGCAACGATGTCACAGGCAAGGTTTTGTGGCTTCCTGTAGATGATAGCAGCAATAAATATTTTTATCTTTCTGAAATCATTGAAAAACAGAGGCTAAGATAGATACTGAGAATCAGCTTAGGAGGATATATTTTGTTTGTACAGTTTCGTATTTATGTGAAATGTCATTCTGTTCTTAAGGTCAATAATATGCAATCTAGAAAAGGGTCGTATGTAGGTAATGATGAAAAATACTTCTTGACCTTAATCCTCTTTAAATGAAAAAAAAATGTTTTGAGATGAAAATGATTAAGAATTCTTCTTGACAAAGGAGAAGAAAGAGTTGTGTCAGAGGTATCAAAATAGAGAGCAGAGCTGTAAACAAAAGAGTTGGTTTTAATGTAGTAAAATGAGGTCATTTGTAGTTTCAACTACTTTACAGCTTACTGAGATCAGACCAAAATTTTTGTACCTCAGTACATATTGGGGAAGGGCAAAGCTAGAAAATCGGACGTGAAAAGCAATATACTTCATTTTCCCAGAAACAATATAAGGGCTTTGGAAGTGATTTGTACTAAAACATCTCTAAGCAAATCAAATGGACAAACACAGCTTCAACTTCATAAAATTAAGTTAAAGCTGTTTACTTCCTTAATGCAATATATTACATTAATATTTAAAGCCATTATAAATTGAAATAATAAAGTGAGCAGGTTTGTTTTTTTTTTTTTATTTTTGCTTTTTGAATATTTGTTGTCCCTCCTGTGAGAACCTCCCTCATTCTCGTAGCTGAGCTGCCTCACAAGAGATTTGTGGTGATTGCCTGAAGCTTTGCTCTTTCAGCTTAGGCTTTCCCCTGCTTGCCCTCACTTTTGCCTTGAGTAATACCCAATTCATCTCCAGGTTGTAGGTAATCATTATTGTCCCTCTACATAGACTTTTTAATTTTGAATACTTGTAGCTCCCTCTCTCATGCATTTTTTTTCATTTGGATAATGTGCTGCATCAGTAGCCAGATTTTTCTGATCCCAGATAGAAAGGATCTATATACAAAAAGTAATCCTTTGTTTCCTCTCTGTCTTCAGAAGCACAAATCTACTTTTTCACAGTGCTGTTTTCCTGCCTCTTCTGTGGTAACTTACTGTGGTAACATTGCGTCCAGTCTTCTTGTTCATTCTTCACAGTGTAAATTCCAAAATTATGGTGTTAATCTCCACATGGTTTTCTGCTGCTTAATGTCCTCTGTAGCATGGATATTATACTCCTTTGTACACCTCCCTGTGCCTTCTTCCTTCTGAATACCTTAGGAGGACCTCCTGCAATTTCATTAGCTTTTCCAATCTAAATTTGGTTCTTCATCCACTATCTGCTCTCTGCCTTTTATCATCAGTATTGTTCTTCATTACGCATCCTTCTGATTTCTGAGTACAGTAGTTTTCTGGCTATTGAAATATTTTGGTTTTTTGTTTGCCTCCTCTGTAGAGCATTTGCTCCTTTGTTAAAGGTACACTTAAACAGTAGGAGCCCTCTGTGTACTGTTCCTGTCTCATTCCCATCACTTTCTTTCTTATTTTACCTTCGTACTCTGTGGTGAAATCTCTTACTTTATTCTGCTTCATGTTCCTCAGTTTAGTCTTTGATTTCATGTGCTCTGTCTCTTTCTTAGTTCTCTCTTGTTTTCTTTCTTCAAGAACCATCCATGCTATTTCCTAATTCTAAAAGGGAGGGAAAGAAAAGGAAAAAAGAAAATTAATGAGATAGATAAGCAGCACAACACATTGTACAATCTTTAATTGGTGCAATCCTCTTCTCCTTCCAAAATCTTTAAAACCTTATCCTATCTAAATTAGACATAAGAGAGAAGAACCTTGCTGTTACATATCATCAAAGGAAAGCAATCTTTGTGAAAGAAAAAAATAATTGCATTTCATGGTGCTTGTTCTCGTAGCTAAGACTGCCTAAATTGGAGGATACTTCAGAAAAAATACCACCATATAAGCCTACAGTTCGACCTGCTTTTTGCTCATTGTGTCTAACATTGTTATGTCTCCTCCAGAAATTTTCATATACAAAATAGCCACTGAACTATTAATACAGTTAACCACTAACTTCCTTACCCACTAACAGCAACATCTGCATGTGTGACTCAAGTACCAGAGAATTTATTCTAACCTTTAGAAGACGTATGTATAAAAATTTACACTTTAGCATTGCAATTTGTGTAGATTTTCTGATCTCCAAAATTTTGAAGTCATGTAGGCAAATTGTCAGGCTGGAATGTGATATGGCCTGGAGATGTTTTTCTAGCTTTTTTCACTAGGGGCAGGCTTCATTCAGATGAAATTAATGCCATCCTCAGGTCATTCTTGTGAATATATTTACATGCAGGTTAATTATCTTCTGAGGAGAAAAAGATTAAATTCAAACTCCTTTTGTTCCAATGAGCAACAGAAGATGCTTGGTAAAGAAGATGACTAGCTTGGTGAAATGTGAAAGTTTTTAAACACCACCCCATGAATGTGGTTGCACTTCACACTTCCTTACTGAGTTTGTAATCTGATGTCAGACCCACTAGAATACTGGCTCTGAACACTTTTTCCTGAAGAAAAAAGGCGAAGATAACATAGCTTTGCTGCAGCTGTATCATTCACTTGAGCAAAGAGTCAATATGATACAGAACCATAATAAAAACCGTAGAAAATGGTTTTACATCGCACTGCTTTAAATACATAAAAATCAGATCTTTTGCATGGTGCTGCAATATGCCCTAATACTGTGAAAGACAAAGATCCCAAAGCAGGGTCTTCTCTTCACCCTGGTTTGAGAAACTGTGTAAGAGGCAGTTGTGCTGATTCATTTTGCATGTGTGCATGTGTTTTGCTTTGCTGTGGAAAGGAACATACTTTTGTCTTTCTGGACAGGTAAAATATCATGCAAGCTACTTGGAAATATTTCTCTAGTGCTGTTTTAATACAGCTTTTAGTGATGTTTTGAGGTCTCTGTGAAGGAGCATACATGTAATAATTGCAAGTGGTACCTTGCAGGCATAGGCTTTGCTGCAAGTTCAAGTTCAGAAGCTGTAGCCTTGAATGAGTATGTTATTTGGTGCTCATTGTGTACTTGTTATGTATGCTCTGGCATGCAGAGAGAAAAAGGGCAAACCTTAATGGTTGGCGCTCTCTTACTCTTCCTGCAGGCACTTGGAGATTATTTTTTTGACTCATAAAACACGAGCAGGAAAGAACTATGGATTCCCCCTTTTTGTTGATAAAAGCAATGAAAGCCATAGAGAAATGTGCATCTTTGTGGGGGGAGGGGGTGTTCTTGATGTGTTTATTTCCATCAGGCTAAAAATACCTTCGAATAAGCTATTTCCAGGGAAATTGATACATTGAGTATGATTTAAACAATGAATGCCCTGCCATTTAAGAGAATAGTAGCAATGAAGGAAAGCAGTGTATGCTGTTACATAAATATATAAATAAAACACCTTCGACAAACCAAAAGCTCATTTTTTGTTTAGAAAGTCCTTTTTTAGTTATCTGAAGTTAGCCATTCAGTGCATATACTACCCAGATATTTTTTAAGTTGTCAATTATATTTTTAATGTAATGGTGTTAACTTCTCTGGTTTATCATACTTGGCAAAAAACATGTTCCATATAACAAGATAAATTATAGCTTGTCAGATGGAGTGAAGTTGGATACCAGTAAGAGATTTGATTAAATTTTTTTGAGTTATCAAGCGGTCAGTGAAAGCCTGAATCAGCCAGTTGTCTTTGGGAGAGAGGAAAAACTTCTGCCTCAGCACCAGTTCTTCCATCACTCCTGCTGAGCTGCCTGCAGAAGTGAAAATTCCAGCAAGCCTACGCTGCACATGTCCTCATGCAAAAGTAATGTAGCTTTAATGGTAAAGGAGCAGTTGAAAACCAAACCTAAACAAGAAACAAAATTGGACACAAGAAGACGCCATAGCTCACTAACTGCCTCTCTTGTTTTCTCTGCCCCCCTTTCCCTTTTGTCTCCAGGTCAGCTCAATTCAGAACCAAATGCAGTCCAAGGGAGGCTATGGAGGTGGCATGTCTGCAAATGTTCAGATGCAGCTTGTAGATACAAAGGCAGGATAAAACTTGGGGAAACCTTTCCAGTAAGTATTGCACTCTGCTTTTTAGGCACTGTTAGAATAGTAGGAAGAACAATCATACTACTTTATAATTAGCTCCCTATAAATAGCTGTGTCTTCATGATGCCCAATTTTAAAATGCATTTCTGAGTAAAAAATTCAGTATCATGTAAGCAAGTGTGTTAATTTTTTTTATACAAGGAACAATAGATTGTCCTGACTACATCAGTCTATCTTTAAGCCTGTTTTACACCTAAGATGATATTGTAGGCAGATCTTTGCAAGTGAAGTTAGTTGTATAACAAATTTCAGAAGAATTTTGTGATATGATTAGGGTACCATTTTTGTAACAGATCTGTCCATTTAAGCATAATATGTATGGTGTTAAATCAATTAATAGCAATGTTACAGTAGGAAAATGGTCACTCAGAATGTTTAAAACTCAGTTTTATGTGTGTTTTCTGTCTTCCAGGTCTATGTGAGTTCCTGTATCTTCTTTCCTGTGTCCGTTTTTTGCCTTGGTGACTGCTTTCTGTGCTCATGATGAGAGAAGTGATGGCTCATTGTTCACCCTTTGTGATTACTCCAGTGAGAAGTTGCTGTTCTGCTCTGATGATGCTATTTATCAGATTGGTCTGACTGTGCCTTTCAGTGGCATGCACACATTGGCCTCTACCAGTATCATGGACATAGAACTGTTTAGGATTGTTTTTTGCTTTTTGTTTGTTTCAAGGTGAATTAAAGCAACAACTTTAGCTTCCTTCATCCCTCACAAATACTAATGTGCAACATTCTGTTGCTGTTTTGTCTTTAAATCTTTTCTGCACTCGAGTAATTTAGAAATGAGTGAGTTTCCATTAGTGTCTTCAATCATCTATTGTTCACACCCATTTTTGAAAGGTCTGGGACCTGCAAGCACAAAATTATTTCATACAAAATCAGCAGAGTAGATGAACGCATGCTTTGTGAGGTTTCTTTGTATGGTGGCCTGCTTGGTGCTAGAAGAAAAAAAAAATGCTTACTGCAGACAGGTGAAAAATTTTGCTGTGGCACCAAGTCATGCCTGTTTCTGAAAAAGGACTTGTAACTTAGCTGCTTCAGAGTTATGTCTTTAGTTTTTATCCAAGTGGTCTTGAAATAATAAAGAGAGAGCTTGCATTCATGAGGCATTTGTTGTAAATGTTCAGTATATTTATTTTGAAAGAGATGACCTTGAGACTGTAAACCAGTGTAGTACCGTATCAAAGTGTTGTGGAAGCGCTTTAGTCTATGTAAAAAAGAAAAGCATCGTGTTTGGCTGCTTCTTTTTCTTTCTACAGTTTTTCTTAGTTTTAGGCTGTACGGTCATTTCCAGTAGCAGCATGTCAGACTGCCTGCAATATTAGATGAAAAGTTTAGTAGACCTCTCTAGTTGGCGGTTTCTGTGTACTAAATATTTAGGGGCCATGGAAGTTGCTAAGAGCAACATACTAATCTGGCAGATGAACAGATGCCAATGAAAACAACATACAGGGTGACTTTTTATTGACTTGTAAAATGCCTTTTGCTCAGGTTCCAAAGCATGGTTCTTTCACACGTTGTGAAATTATATTTTAATATTGCACTGTTTTCAGATTATATCTGTAGATGGTCCATTTTTTTCCTCCTTGGTGGTGTTTGGGAGAATTCAATGATTTGAGTCCTGCTTGAGTTAAATTTTTGTGTGGAGAAAAAAACCTCCGAACAAATAAGGCATAACTGAGCCTAGTCAGATCCATTTTTATACATAAACAGATACGTGTTCATAAATATAGATTACTGTCACAAATGATTCTGTATTCTCTTTCCATCCTTTGCCTGATTTCACATTACAGCAGCTATCACGTTGATTTAAACACGTATGAACCTACCCACTCTTCTCTCAGTTTGCGAACAACACACAAAATATAGGGCCATGGAGGTAGTTTGCCTTCCCTAAGTTGTATTCCAGTGGTAGGTGTCAATTAAGTGGTTGAATAGTTCAAATTAGGTTGAATAGTCTTCACTGAGAAAGGTACTGATTTGTGACAACAGAAGATAAAGATGTTCAATTGTCTGGGTGCATAAACACATGGCAGTGCAGTGATATATATATTTTTTTTAGGGGTCAACATTTCCAATGCCACTTTATTAATGAGTCTTAAATATACTATGATTACAAAATTATTTAACTTTATCATTGGTAATAGTGGCTTAAATTTGCTTGCCAAACCTATCTTGCACTTGTCAAAATGTTTTCAGCTCAATAGCCAGGAAAAAAAATTTGACATATTTTTATAACAGACATACTTTTTTTGTACATTGTGTTCATTCTTGAATAAAGTCAGTTCAGTGTTGGCTTGTAGATATTAAAAGGAAAGTATTGACTTTGATTCAATAAATGTTTTCTTTCAGTTGGTGGCCTACCCTTTTTCTTTTTCATGTTACATTTGCATTAGAAAAACACTTACAACCTATGGACAAATTTGTAGTGAAAGTTCTCTGAAGAGTAACCTATTCAGTGTCAGTATGTAATTTGCAGGCTTGATTTTTTTTTCGTGCCACTTGGCCCTTTTGTTGCCATGTGGATTAAACCATAATTTTATTGGCAGTTTTATTGCATTGGTTCAGTGTGTATACCATAGGCTTCTGCAAGGATCTTTAAGGGAAGTTTCTTAAAAAATACACTGGAAACCTTTATATACAGGATTTCTTTCCTTTTAACTTCAACTGATATGTGTGTCACTTTCTTAACTGTGATGCAGATTACTGTGGTGATCAGTAGCAGACTTAATTGTACAACTAATCATCATAATGTGTACATCTACATTAAATTGTACCTGCAAGGCACAATATTGTCTACTCTGTATTTGGTTCAATTAATTTTTATATTTGACACTCTTAGAGTTAATTCCTTAAGCACTAATTTACTACTTTAAACTTCATGCTAAATAGTTTTAAAGACTTATAACGAATTCTTTAGCTCATGGCAAGTTCTTGAAATTGCCAGTTTAGGAGAAAAGATAGTTCTAAAGGAAAAGAAAGATCAAGATAAAGCCATGAGATATCAATCAACTAGAGGGTTCTTTTCTTTAATTGTTAAGGTTATAGAAGCTTAGTACTGTCTACTAAGGTGTGTCTTGAAGAACAGATGTTTTAATATAACAATCTCTAAAAATAAAGGGTTTTGACCTCTTAAAGACGAGCCTGTTTACACTTTAGTCTTTAGTCTGTTTAGCTGCCTAAAGCAGTTGTATGAGTCAATTCATCCCTTCTGTGCCTTTTTTAATTTTTTAAGTGAGAAGGTGCTGCATCAGCAACCAAGTATCTGAACACAGTCTTGGTCCCAAGTTGCACTGTACTCTGCCATGATTTGATATACCAAAAAACCCCCCACCTTTCAGATCCAGAAAGTTAAATTGTTAGGAAATCTTGCCCTGTCTACATAATGACACATTCTTACCAAGTACAATACATGTTTCATCACAACACAATTACTCTGATTTCAGTATTCTTTTTGCTTTGGGGTTGAGGGGGAGTCAATTAAATACAATATTGATTTTCAAAGTCTAATTTTTAAAGCTATTCCTGTTTTGTGTGTATGCATGTGAATAGGGCCCCTTCCTACAGAATGGAGTGATTTTGCATTTCATAAGGATTCTATAGAACTTCAACACTTTATTGTATTTCCTGATGTCCATCTTCTATGAAGATCTCTATGCATGCCACTCAAAAGGTTTCATGAGTTGACTGTACTTTCTCTCTTTATATGCCTTAAAAAAATAAAGTCGTACTATGTCCCCTTCTGAAACTAGTAAAGGGTTTACCAAAGAAAGTTTATTAGGTTTTTATATTTGTAAAAACAGTTTAATGGAAGAGGCCTGGGTAGTACACATTCCCACAGATCAAAAGCTTTTGGTAAAGATTTCACACATTGTAATCCTGGATTTTGCAGTTTAGGAATACTACATTTATCTGAATTTCAACAGTAAAATTCCCATTCCTTATTCCATATAACTTTTCCTATTATCACAGCTAATGACAGAAGACTACACACAATTAGGCATATTACTGTTATATTATGCATTATTCTTTAACATTTTCTTATTCCTTAAAAACAGTTGTTAACAGGATAGAATGATGAAATCTGGACTAAATTGCAGATTTAGTGGTGTAACGCAATTCCATGAGTTCTAACAGTTACATCAGGACACAAAACACTTTCAGAGCAATGGGCATTACAGGCTTAGTATTTGAGATGAGAGTTTGAGGCCTCTTTTGTATGAAGTCTGTAAAAACATGCTGGTTGCAGCCACAGGCTACAACTTCCCTATAAAACTCTTTACTAACAGTAAGATGTAAAAAAGATAATCAGCACAGCCCTACCTTACTTCTGAAGAAGTTCACCTGCATAAGACTGATGGCACATGCAATGTGTGCCACTGGGAAGCTTAGAGATACTGAGGGAATTGCCAAGCAGTGAGCAAGATTCCCCAGAATGAGACGCAATGAAAATTTACCTATTTCCTGCTGGCAAAAATCTGTGCATCGAAGTAGCAATAGGTAAATTTTAAAAGTTTATGTAATGGAGAAGAATTGCATATGCTCTTCAGTATTTCAGAAGAAGAAAACCCATTTACTTCCACTGTATTCATGGCATGAAGCAAAGTGCTCATACATGTGCACCTCATCACTTGGCATTATTAAATCGGCAATAAATTATTTTAAAATGTGCACTACTCGATAAATAAATTGACAGATATTTAATTGTATTTATCATCCTGAAGAATAATTATGTAGTCCTGACTGTAGATCCATATACAGTGACTGTGACATTAAAGCGTATTGAAAATCATGTCCTGACTCTGCCAATGATTAGTAGAAGTACTTCAAAGGCATACTGTTAAAACTGATTGGGACTGGTCCCATTTACTTACTCTCACAGTCTGTGCTAGCACTGATGCATATTTGGCTGCACAGCTGACTGTATTGGGTACTGACCTATAGTGAAGATTATTTTTTTGGCAAAATTGGTTAGTTTTAACCTGGCTCAGTTTCTTAATGCTTATCCAGGGTAAGCATGGGAGTGAGTGGCACAGGATCAGAAATAAACTGTGTGGGGAACATTGATTGATAACTTAACCTGGATGTGGAAAAGCATCAAGCTTTCTGAGTTTAAAAAAAACAACATTCAGCCCAGTGTCAAAGCTTAGCCGCAGCTGGGGCTGTGAATATGTCTACTGAAAAGCTACTACATCAGCTTTTTGGGAGCTGTTTCCATATATTGGGCTTACCAGCTTTTCACAGGTTAGTCTGTTTAGTTTGAGGGCACAAAGCATGTTGAAAATGTTGCCAAGTGGTCAACTGTATCATCACCAAGAGTCAGCCAACCTCAGGCAATATGATTAATTTCTGCCATCAGTGCTAATGCTGTGTATCACGCCTACACAGGACAAGACTTTCTGCCTTCACACAAGCTAATAGAAATGGTGAGTTCAGACTTCAGGCAGGTTTCCTATTAAGCCCAGAAAACACAGAGTGCTGGGGGAGTTGGCAATAATTTGCTGAATACCAAGCTTGCTTATTTAAATACCATGCAGGATGGTGTAACCACATCTATGAATGATTGAGCTATCATGCAAAAGGAACATTCATTTGTTGTAACATAGCTACTTAAGCATTTGTGGGAGCTTTTCATGGCATGGATTATCTACAGCCAAATTTATCTTTTTTTTCCTCCAAAAATTGATGGTGTGTTTTTAGACACAAAATAGTAACAAAATGTATTAGCAGAAAATAAAAGTGGACTGTTATGCTTGGTTTATCCGTTCTTTCAAGTGAAGTGGATGCTTCACTTCTGGTCTTGGCTTGTAGTAGAAGATACTCCTGGTATGCCATGACACACACACAGTGCAGGGCTGGAGATCTGGCAGATAACACTGAGATTAGCTTACTCTGATTTTCCAACAGTTCAAGAAAATGTTGGTATATGCAAGGGTCATGATAAGCTTTATCAGTCCTTTCAGGGTAGGAGATATTTCAGCATGAAACAGTGAGCCACCCACTATGGATACATGTCATTTTTCCTCAAAATGCGAAGCAGTAAGAAAGCTTTGTCTATTGATGTGAGTGTTCAGGGAGTGCTGGTCTTCTACCAGTGCTCTGCATGTCAGAGTCACGGGCAATTGTTTCCCAGGAATGCGCTTTCTATGCCTTCAGTGCCAGGAAGGGGCTGTTGGCTTTTGGTTTGTTTTTCAAATCTCTCACCATTACATCAGCCTTTGTAGGTTATAATTGATTTGAAATATCTGGTAGGCAATATAAGCATAGTTTACATTTGTGCATTCCTCAGTGGGAAGCTTAGATGAATGACTCCTGTTGGTACAACAATGGTGTGAGGAGCCCTCATGCACCACACAGGAGCTGGGGTTTATTTTTTCCACCTGCTGTCACTTACCATGAAGCCTCACCAAATGTATGAGGTAGGCTGTTATGCAAGGCCAGTTCTTAAAATGTCATCTCTAGGAGGAAGATGAGTATTACTTGGAAATGATTTTGAAGTCCTCAGATTCCATGAAATGTGGCAACACTAGGGAAATGGCTATTCTGAAACAGTTTTCCTTAGGAAATAATCTTTACAGTAGCAATAAAACATGCAAAGAATCATAATCCTTGGAGAAGAGAACACTTTCCAGGTGGTTAATGCTAAGATATATTTTGGCACTCCACAGCTTTTTCCACTTGTTACAATTTCATCTACTGGAGCAGTAACAATCATCTCGTGTACGGTGTATGCATTAAGTAGCAGAGATAATGCATGGATGTGGGGGTGTTGTACTGTGGTTTCGATTCATGTCAATAAAGGAGAAAAACATTTCAGAAGGTGGAAATAAAGAATCAACAATTCCATTTCACCAAGCAACACTCTGGTTTGGAAGGATGAAGGACTGTGGGGAGGGCAGATATTAACGGGTGAGTGAAAAGGAAGGAGGGTAAGTGGGAGAGGAGGGTAAGCTTTGATAGGTGTCCAAGCACTGTACCCTGGCCAATTCCCCATGGTGCTCTTTTCAAGAAGGAGCTACTGGTGACAGCCACAAAACCAGAGCCCAGTGCAGAAGGGCTTGTTCATTTTTCACTGTTTTGGGTAGTAGGTTCCAAGTCAATTACTCTTTCTGTAACTTGCAGCAGGCATTTGGTTTCCAGCTGGCATAAGAAGGATCTGTCCTAAGAGGTGGGGTAGGAGCAGCCCAGGGCTGCACGGGGAACAGAGCTGGGAAATGAGACTCGGACAATTTTCAAAGTCTGTATTAAATGCAAACTATTTTTCTTAATGTAAACATACATAGGACGGTGCGATGGATGCCCATGCAGCTCCACATTTCTTAAAAAAACATTCAGAAATGTTTCCACACCCATCTGCTGGAGCTGGACAACATCAAGATGATATTGCTGCTGCAGGTTTGAGTCCCAGTATTTCTTTTTATTGACTAGAGACACCCACTTCTATCTGCTTACATCTATGCACAATTGCACAGATGCTATTTTCCTCAGGGACTGCCAAAATGCACCCAGCCCAGTCCTTGGATGGGAATTAAATTGCCATGCCATGCTTTGGTCAAGAGCTTCCTCATGCACACTCTCAATCAGAGTACTGTGTGCAGGGGCTGTAAAGGACAGAAGGAAACACTGCGGCTAAGGCAACAGCTTTGTAAAACCTGTAACTGCAAAGTTACATCAAGATGACTGCTTACAAAAACAATTTTAAATAGGATTTTCAGCCTCTTAAAACACACTTGCATACCCAAACACTTCAAGCAAAATTAAACTGTTCTGACCTACATACATGCAGTGGCCCATACTGTCCCCGACGTACATGCTGTAATGAGACATAATGATTTATTCTCTAAGAATGAGTGCCTAACAGTTTCTGGGGCACGAGGTACTTCTCAGCAGCTGTGAGAGACATCCACCTACCTCCTGCACAGCAGCCCTTCAAACACCCATCCGACAGCAATGCGGAGGCCAGCACAGCCCCCATAGGACAGGCATTTTGTCCCAACCCAAAGCGCCAAAGCCATTTGGCTTGAGGGACTTGCAAGTATTTTTGTCAGTGCTTGCATGCATTGCAGCCAGCGGCAGGTAAAGCGTGCCACAAGCGCAGTGCCCCCAGCTCAGCTTCTGTGTGCGCCAGCTGGGTCTGCCACGGCGAGACTCGCTCAAACACGTGCAACCGCAGCAGCTGCCCTGCTCCAGGGGCAGCTGAGACAGCCCCGGCCTCACCCCAAACTAAACAAGTCGTTTGCATCACATTCCTGGGCAGCACTGCTACCTCCCAAAGTGCAAATTCACATCACATTGCACTGAGTTAAGAAAGCCCTTCTTGAATCAGATTTTCTAAGTAAGGGCACTTAGCTAACTCTGCACAAAGAAAAGTCAGGTCCTCCTCCTCCTCCCTGCCCCTATACAGCTGGTTTCTGCCAGCCCAGTCTGCTAATGAAGGGCAACTGGAGCTGGTTATTATCAATACAATAATCAGTGCTCTCACTGCTTGGAAAACTGTGATCAAGTATGTGCAGCTGCTCATTTGGATAGCTCTCCTCCACGCCCATGAAAAAAAATCCTCCACGGGATTGACATGACTTCTAAATTTAAGCTTCTCTGTAAGTAAGAAAGTTCCACAGTCGGTCCAACAAACCGTGCCATAAGCACACACCCCCAATATTAGCAATCTTGGTGTTCACATTGCAAGATGTTTAAAAAGTTGCAACAAATATCTGGATAATTGGAAGGCTGGCTTACCCGGGTGGGCAATTGCTTTAGGTAGCTCATTGTCCCAAGGTAGAGCCAGTTTCACAGCACACTGGACTGTTTCCAGTTGAGACCCCCACAGTCCAATCCTCTGACCATAAATGAACCTGAGAATGAGAATGGCCTTTTCAAATCAGGCCAAGAGGATCCAGAATCAGAGGGCTGCAAAGATTTTAAAGGATTTTACAAAACTAAAAATATATTTGCGTGGTTCAGCATTTCATTGCCTTGCTTTTTCCTCTGCACAACCTTTCACCCAAATTTCTGGTACACCATATCATTTGCATTTTTATTCCTTCACTGTGTGCTGCTTAAGGTTTTGGGCTTCTGAGAACTATTTCTTTAAGACTTTATGTGCTACTAATGTTGGTTTTTTCCCACCTGAGGTCAGTCGTAATCCTTTCATCACGAATGGCACCATAGCCACATTTACATGGATTATCAGGAATGTGCAGCAAGAACTAATGAATTTAAGTGAGCCTTGAAATAACAAACACAGGAAAATTGCCCTTAAACATTGCCTAGAATGCTCTTGAAGTAGCATTAGCAGTGTTTTGATATTTGGTTGGAGGCTGACATCCTCTAAAGGATAACAGCAGTGACACATTTTGCTTGCATGGCATCAAATGACTGGTGTCCCAGGCCTCATCCTCACTTCAGTCAGTAATACTTACTGAAAGGTCACCTCAGAGCTTTCTAGTGAGGTGCACAAGCACACAGGGTATAATAGACACTTTGAAAAAGAAAAACTAATTTATTTTTATTAATAATTATATAAATCAGCTAATAATTTTTTTTCATAAACCAATTGTCCTGTCCCCTGCCTATGTTCTGTACCCAGAAAGATAAGAATGCTTCAGAAGCAGCAGGGTAACAAGAGAGTTCTCTATTGCTTCAAGCAATTACCACAAGGTAAGAAAAAATTTATCTTCTGAGAAAAGCAAAAAGGGTCATAGCACTCTTGTCAAAAAGCCTCATTTGTTTTAATGAAATAATTTATTTGAACAAGGACTACAGGAACTCAGCCAGGGTAGGACAACTTGTCTCATCAGAGGTCACTGCAACTTATTTTTACTTTGCTAATTTATGTCAGTAAGAGCACTTAGGGTCAACTGGGAGAACAAAGAGAGCATTTCTAATACGGCTTCAGATACAGCTTGTAGTCCCTTCTATCACAAATGTTTGTATGATGAGACATAGGAACAAGATCTGTCCTCTGCCAAGCTGCTGCTGAGAGACAGTCCTGTTACCAACGTCTTGGCAGGATGGAAAAAACACCAAACCACAACGGGAAAGACTAAGGAACTTGCACAGACAGACAAGATGAGATAATTCTTTTTCCTCTGGTTCCTGTAAGAAACACCTTCAAGGAAAGTGGGGAGGAGAGCAGAAGGGGGGCTGTTGCAGTCATGCCTGCTGTAACTGAGAGCTCTGTCCACAAGACTGCTCAGCGGGCATTTTGCTCGCACACTGACCTGGTATACCACCTCTTCACAAGAGGCAGAGGTCTCTGACTGTGCAACGTTGCATGTTTTCAGCAAGTATCTCTTTGTCTGTGAGTGTGCCTGCAGGTGATCATCAGAGAGATTGTTTACAACAGTAAGAAAGACACCCCCTTAGTCAGCCCCAATGTCACAACATTGTCACTGATGTAATACCATTTTGAGCCCTTATCTCTGAGAACAGAGGTGTCAAAAACACACCATCTATTTTCCTTACAGACAGGGTGATTAATGGAGGAATGCTATTGTGAACATGGCACCATGTCCTCAACAGAGCTAAATACTTCAGGTCTTGCCATTTTGCTCCTGTGGTTAAATGCAAAGTGAATATTGATTTTGATTGTTTGTGGTTCTTTAATCAGACAGTGGGTTTGATGTTTGCATTTGTGGATTATGGGAAGCAACAGAAAAATCCCAGCCTGCCAGGAGGTGAAAGTGCACAGAAAGGTGTGTGCTTGCAGGAGCAGTGGTTGTCTTAAAAGCCAGACCCACAGTGTGGCAGCCCAGCTCCTCCGAGGTTGAGCACTGGGCTCAGTATAAAAGCCCACAAATACAGGCATCAGTTCTTGGGAGTGAGCAACTTCTGCACTTCAGGGATCCACTAGCTTTCTTTGGTAGGTAAACCTGCCTAGAGAGAGGAAAACTAAGTGTCTTTGGAGTGGTCCCATGGCTGGTCCCTGAAGGAAGGGACGCTTTTGGTGCAGCCATCGAGTCCTTTGGGCTGATGAAAACATGGCAGTGTGCAAAGCCTCAGCAGATGACAGCACCAGGACTCAAGGAAGATGGTAGGCTAAGTGATGTAAGCTTGTTGCAGCTCATGGAAAACTGATAACTGGCTTTGCAGCAGCCTGCTTCAGAATGGGCAAAGGGCTGGGTCTTGGTGCAGAAGTGACGTAAGCTGAACACAGCAATGCCTGCTGATGAACTGTAACATTTAGTCCATTGCAAGTGCCTTTGTCCAATTCAGATTTCCTCAGCAACTTGCCTCCTGTGTTGCCATGTAGTTTGAGGATTCATTATGCTGAAAACCAGCTTTCTAGTCTTTGCCCCATTCCTGCTGCACTTTTGGCTCTTGTGTCAGTTTGGCAGTTATGGTGGGTTAACCTTGGTGCCCAGCAAGCTGCCCTATCACTCCCCCTCCTAACAGGACAGGAGAAAAAAATACTGTGAAAAGCTAGTGGGTTGAAATAAGGACAGGGAGATCACTCAGCAATTACTGTCACAGGCAAAACAGACTTGACTTGGGGAAATTAATTTAATTTATTGCCAATTAAACAGAGCAGGATGATGAGGAATAAGAACAAATGTAAATACACCTTCCCCCTACCCCTCCCTTTTTCCCAGGCTCAACTTAGTTCCTGATTTCTCTACCTCCTCCCCGCAAGTGGCCCAGGGGGACGGGAAATGGGAGTTGTGATCAGTTCATCACACGTTGTCTCTGCTGCTCCTTCAGGGGTAGGACTCCTCACACTTTTCCCCTGCTCCACCATGGGGTCCCTCCTATGGGAGACGGTCCTCCACAGACTTCTCCAACATGAGTCCTTCCCACAGGCTGCAGGTCTTCAGGGACTGCTCCAGCCTGGGTCCCTTCCACAGGGTGCCGTCCTTCAGGAATAGACTGCTCCAGCATGGGTCCCCTGTGGGGCCACCGGTCCTGCCAGAAACCTGCTCCAGCGCAGGCTCTCCATGGGGCCACATCCATCTGTCTGGGCACAGGGTTCCCCAGAGGCTGCAGGGTGGATATCCGCTCTACTGTGGACCTCCATGGGCTGCAGGGGGACAACATATGTCACCATGGTCTTCACCATGGGCTGCAGGGGAACCTCTGCTTCAGCATCTGCAGCACCTTCTCCCCCTCCTTCCTCACTGACCTTGGTGTCTGCAGAGTTGTTCTTTCACTATTCTCACTCCTCTCTCCCAGCTGCTGTTGCACAGTAGGGTTTTTTTAACCCTTTCTTAAATATCTTCTTCATATCTCACCTTCACAGAGGTGCTGAAGGACTCAACTTTGGCCAGCAGCAGGTCTACCTCCATCTAGCTCTGACATGGGGGAAGAAGCTCCTGGAACCCTCCCACAGAAGCCACCGCTGAGGACTCCCCGCTATCAAAACCTTGCAATGTAAATGCAATAGACCAGTACATCCCTTATATTAATCTCTCCCATATGCCTGAGAGCTATTTTGAAAAATGTGGTGGGTAGACATTATCCTCTTTCACGCAAGGTGGTCTGGTGAGTGCTAAGCCTTATTTTCTTCAAGACACTGCACAGAACAGGTGCTGTAGGATGTCTGCTACCCCCATTCATACTGGCTAACAGCTGACCTCCCTCTGAGAGTATACTGGTGACTTCTTCTAGCAAACCAGTGTACAAGGGTTCAGAGATCTCTTGGCATACTGTGAGTGGTGGTATGAGTCGCCTTGTAAGTCTCTGCAGCATTCTGCTGCCCTTGGTCCTCTAAATGTGCCTGTGGGTGAAGGCAACATGAACTAGTGAGAAGCACACTGACGCAGTACATAGGTTTCTCATTCCAAATAATAAAAAATAGAAACACATGAATCTAGATTAAAAGAATAAAACTCTGCGCTTTCCCCCTCCCCCTTGACTTGACTTTATTGCCATTGTAGAACACTCTGCAGCTTCAGTGAGGGTTATTGCAGATGTCAAACTCATGGCAATCTCATTTCTCACTGAGCATTTGGCTGTCAGTCTTTAAAAGGTTGTGAAAAATCATGTATGTGAAGAAAAAAACCCAGTGTAATGTTGCTTATCCAATAGACCCCAAACATGTTAAAATTCTCTCTGCTACAAATCAGCTTAAAATGGTTGGCTCAGTTGAGCTGAGTGTACCCAGGACTCCCCTCATGCGCCCATTTACACTGTGAGCCCCTCTCCCTCTGGGTTGCGCCTTTCAGCAGAGCATGATTAGAGAGATTTTAGCAACCAACTATGACTAGCTCTGTAATGATGCTCCTGGAGCCCTCTGCTCACAGGAGAGGCAAAAAAGGCAGCAGAAAACAATGTCCCCTCTAAAGGTTGAAACTGAATTGCTGTTTGACACAGTGCCGTACGTGCCATATTACTGTCTACTGTACTCTTTTGCTTCAGCTGAAACTGAAAATCGTAACTGGCAGTGCCCATGGTTTTCAGCTGGAAACCCTACCTCCTGTTGCACTGTGTCTCCTCACTTCAAGCTGTGAACCTTGCTCCTGGGCATTTTAGCACCAGTTCCAGCCAGAGCCCATGACCTACCCATTTCCCACCAGACACACTGAGAAGAACCATTTTACTGCCCTAAGTTAATTACCACCTCAGAAACACAAAAGGTTTTCTGCATGTCCCTTAAGACTGTCCTAAACCTCTGAAGACCAAACCAAAGAAGTAACTAAGAGACTGCCTTTTTTCTCCCTCTCCCAGACGAAGACAGTAACAAGTTTCAACAAACATATAACCAAGAGAAAAGCTACATGTTTTCTGCTCCATTTGGCACTCAGAAATAAGCCCTAGTTAGCACAAAAATATGGGAGAGGGAGAAGAAAATGTGTAACTCAGACTATGATGCTATCCTCTTTCATCAACAAGTCTAGCTAAATTCTGCATTTTCTCTTGCCTCCTCTTAGACCTGCTAAGCAGCTGACCTGGCAAGCACTGCTGAAAACGATTACTGGTTTTGGACATCTTCCATCTCTGTTTCTTCCCTATAAATAAATTCAAAAAGCTGTTGTATGCAGCCATCTTTCTTCTGGCCAGGTGGAAGAAAAGGCACTTCTGAACCAGATAGGAAATACACTGTTTTTGAAATATACTGTTAGAGAAGAGTGTACATAGGACAAAATAGTACATGTATAAGCATGCATGGTTCTCAGGTCGTGCTCCAGCCCGGTATTGGTTTTCAAAACATTCATTGTGTCTAAGCTGCTTGTGAGAGAGGTTACATGAGATGCTATTAAGTAGTCAGACAGCACGACTAGCTTCCAGCCTGAGCTCAGGTGTTCCTGCAGTGCTTTGTTCTCGCATCTCTCTCCAACTTTCTTGCCCCAAAGCTGATGCTAGCAGTGTAGGACACGCAGTACCAGAATGGCATGAACAACCCAAAGCTTGAGAAATGGGCACCATGTGGAGCACATCACATCCATAGTAGCCCCAAGGGCCTTGCACTGTTCCAACACAGCCATTTCCCCTGGGAAGGCTCCAGTCCCTCTCCTCTTCAGCATGGCAGAGCAAACAAGTGTTTCCCACTCTGGGCCCTGGCACTTGCTTTGCCTTGCAGTACTCCTCCACAAGGACAAGCTGGTTTCTAGCATCACTGTAATAGTTCCCTGCTAATACTGGGAAAAGAAACTTCCCCACCCCACAGCCTTGGCAATGTACACTTTGTACAACAGCAAAGCTTACAGGCATGCTTCTCCAAATTGTTACCTAGGATGGGAAACCAGCTCTGCAGACACATCAATTATTTTGAGAGCAGATGCGAAAGCTGCCTGCCCAGTTTACCCAGCAATCACTGTTGCAATTATTGATGGATACTCCGGTCAGCTACAAAAGGAATAGCTGCCCTGTGCTTCGTGCAGCTCTGCTGCCTTGGATGTTTACTGCACACTGAAAATGGCGGCAGTGGCTCCACTGGGTGCAATTGCTTCATCAATCTACACACCACCCAATTTTCCACTGCCTGTTAAACACGCATCTGCACACCGTACACCATTAGAAGGAGCCAGGCACATTTGTCACACAGATGAGGCCTCTGCTCCCTGCAGTAAAGAGAAAATAAAGATAGTGGACTGTAAATTAAAAAACAGAGCAATGTACACTGCAGATACAGGGCATGAAAAATGTCACACAAGCATTTAATCTACCTATAAAACTGGTTTTCTTGTGCCAGTCTGTAGCAAGGCAAACTTTAAGGTATCTGTGCAGCAGCTGGTTTCTCCCCAATCTCCTAATGGCTTCCACACTCCTCCTACACTGGTAAAACCAGTCCAATCTTCCTCTCAATCTGCATTGCTCAAAACATGACTGAAGAGGCTTGTATGAAGGCACCAGAACAGGAGCATTTTTAAAGCTCTGCAAAGCTCTGCTGAGGTCTGAATGGCAGCTCTGAGCCTGGGTCAGCGGCTGTCAAAAGGAGCCTCTCTCCCAGTCCCCCTGCTCCTTCCCCTTCAAGTCTCTGTGTGATGCTGCTGTCCCACATGTCCAGCCCTGTGGCCAAAGCTCTGGCTAGGCTGATACTGCTGCCACCTTACCCTCTTTATGCCTTGCCTCCCTGCTCTGATAGTCCCCTTTTTTTCACATGTGCTGTTCATGGTACGCTATTTTAGCCTTGTGTTGTTGCAGCACCCCGTGCTGTATGTGCTGTGTCCTGTTCCTCTCTGCATGACCACAAAAGTGTAGTGCAAAGCACATACTCTATTTTCTCAACCTTTAACACAGAAAAAAAGAAAAAGTGGGGGGGGAGTAATGAATGAGCATATGGACACATATGGAACTACAATTACTGGTAAGCTGTCCCATGAGTGTGATTATCCCTATATACACAGATTCACAGATAGTAGCTACCAGCAACTATATCCTCTAGAGTTCAGTAATTAGCGTCTCTGGAAGAGATGTCCCATGACTCTTGCTCCTATAATGCAGGTTTTTCGTGATAGCAGTGAAGTACTTGGCAAAAGCTGCTCTGCAGAGGTATGGAAGAAAAACATTTTAGCTACTAGTACAAAGCTACACTTTGATCTCTGGTGAAACATGTCCTGACCTCTGATGCTAGAGTTATTTCCATAGCTCATTACCTCATTTGGGTAAGCTTCTCTTGGGTCCCATCTGCTGTAGGGGAACTTCTTTGGGCTGGGAGGCCTCAGAAAGTGGAACCTATCAAGGGTGGAAATTTACGGCTGCCTTGATCACCCATACTAAATCTATGAGTTTTTCCTCAGTGATTGAGAAGTGGTTAGACACTTGAGGAAAGATGCCAGGAAAATGAAGTTTTAGTGTTAAGAGCTCCCATTTCAAGCATTTGTGCAGAGTATAGTGTTTTCCTCAAACACTGTAGACCACTTCTGCAGACAGTAGTGATAGGAATGTGCCTGTTGCAAAACAAACTGCTAAATATACAGTCAATTCTTTTCCTTTATTTTCTTTTTATGGTTTTGATTCTTTAGTTAAGATTTTTACTGGGGATGAGGAAGCAGCACTCTAGCAGCATATCTCATAAGAACAAATAAATGAAGCAAAATGCAGTGAGCTCACAGAGCATCTGTGAACTCAGCTGTGAGGTTGCAGGTTCTGCGGAGCCTGAAGACAGCTAAGAGAAAATAGGGACTGAATGCACCCTGCAGCTACTAACACCAAAAACTTCCAACATTCACAATACAAACATGTATATGTGGACTCGGGCAAAAGGTAATAACCAAGGGCAATATTCTAACATTTCTTTGTTCCTCTTGCCATCAGGGAGAGTCAGTCTTCTCAAATTCCTTTTCTGTAGTTCATATATGGATGAACTGTTCATATACAAATAGTTTGGCCAATATAATCCAGGACTGAAGAGTTTGGTGAAAAGTGTACACTTATTGGCCAGTACTTGATGAGACACTTCAGGTACCATATGCTTGTACTAGGTATTCCTCCATTTGGGCTTTCTGTCTTTCATGAGATATTCACGCACTGTATCAGACTAAAATGAATCTGTCTATATGTAATGTGCATGTGCAAGCAAACAATTACTGCCAACAGGAACTTGGTTGCTGCAGTTTTAGACAATGTGCTGGAGCACCCATTAATTTCTTTTTCATGAATCACATCAGTAAATGCAGTAAGAAAACAGATGTGTGCGATCCGCATACGCTTTAAAGTGGTGAGCTGCCAGTGTAACAGTGTATCGTAATTATCAATGCTTCTGAAAGTGCTGCTTACCTTTTGTAGTATTTTTGGACAGAGTGGCAAGAATATACTGACTGAAAAGTCTTTAGTAGTGTCAAAAGAAGAGTCAGAGGGTCAGAAAAATATGTGCCTCCCAAGAATAACAGAAGTGTAGTTTTGGTTTGGTTTGCTTTTTCCTTTCCTTGGTGGTTGTGCTTTTTTACTTAGACTTTCAATACCTGTGCTAACAAATATCTATAAAGCTCATTATCAGTCTTGCCGAATTTAAAAAATCACCGCCATGTGCAAGCATGAATACTATAATGTTGGCTCTAAAATGAGAGCAGATTGAGAAGGGATGGTTGTTTTGAAGTGAAACTTGGAGGCTGTTTCTTATTGACAGTTTGGGGACTGGGCAAACTGGAGAGGGGCAAAGACTGAGAGAGGAACAAAGGTAGTATCTGGCCAGTTGAGCATAATTCCAAGCCAGGTCTGGTCATTCTAACCTGTTCTGTGTTTTTCTGCTCTTCCTTTCCATTTACAAGCAAGCCCAAAATACAAGAGTTTAGTGTCACAAGCTAATAATGGGGTTTCTACACTTCTGAAGTCCCTGCTCATGTATAAATATTCCTTAACTGCTCAAGCCAATAAAACTTTCAAACACTGCCAGAAGAGTAGGCTGCAATCCTGACTTACAAGCATACATAGTGCATGCATTCCCTCAAGGACAGACGATCCATGGGACAGAGAAATGTATTAGCAGCAATCTTTAGACTACATCTGCAATGTCATGCTTGTTAAATAATTAATATACTTTAAAATTACTCTCAAGGGAGAAAAAGGGCTTTAAGTCATTTACAAAATCATTCATGTAGTACCCTGGACTATTTTTTGTCATACAATTATGCCCAGAGGCTCCAGCTGAGACTGAGGACCCCATTCAGTCAATAGGCTCTGCACAGTCAAAATAGTCACTGTAAGCTCTCCAGTGAAATCTGAACCAACAAAGCAAGAAACACAATAGTACTTCCAGGTGTCAGACCAAAAGTACAAGGAAACTCCTTTTCTTCCCCCCCAAAAACTTGGGCGCCTTCAGGTTGTGGCAAGAATCTCCTTATGAAGGAGGCAACAGGCTAAACTGAGAAGTATTTCTGCAGAAATATTTTTATTTCCTCTCATCAGTCCCTAAAACATGTTACATTGTTGTGGTTTAGCCCTAGCTGGCAACTAAGCACCACACAGCTGCTCGCTCACTCCCTCATGGTGGGACAGGGGAGAGAATCGGAAG
>NW_010514153.1:99858-135424 GCF_000687285.1 Phaethon lepturus
CGGAAGAGTAAAAGTGGGGAAATTTGTGGTTTAAGATAAAGACGATTTAATAGGTAAAGCAAAAGCCACACATGCACGCAAAGCAAAACAAGGAATTAATTTACTGCTTCCCAGCGGCAGGCAGGTGTTCAGCCATCTCCAGGGAAGCAGGGCTCCATCACACATAATGGTTTCTTAGGAAGACAGAACGTCCCTCCACCCCTTCCTTCTTCTTCATCCCAGATTTATATACTGAGCATGATGTCATATGGTAGGGAATATCCCTTTGGCCAGCCTGGGTCAGCTGTCCTGGCTGTGCCCCTCCCAGCTCCCCGTGCACCCCCACCTGCTCGCTGGCAGGCCAGCACGAGAAGCTGGACTGTCCTTGACTGCTCAGCAACAACCCAAAACATCAGCACTTTATCAACATTTTCTCATCCCAAATGCAAAACACAGCCTCACACTAGCTTCTGTGAAGAAAATTAACTCTACCCTGGATGAAACCAGGACACACATTTATAGGCTTTACCCTCCCTTTCTGTTCTGTCAAATAATATAACTGACACCCACACTGAGCAAGAACTGCTGGGTATGTAAGTTTTACAGAGCCACAAGTTTTTCTCTAAGTGAGACGTGTGCCAGTCCAAGCTTTAAATTGGCATTAATCTAGTTCTTTTTTTTTTTTCTATAAAAGAACTCACAGTAATGAAATAAATACAAGCCAGAGGATGTAGTATATTGTAGGTAGCATCTGATGTAATTAAAAAGCCAGTTTAAAGGAAAACCACAATGGTTTCTCTGTCATTCCTCCTAGAAGTAGTTCTTGGGGAACTTCCCCAATTAAAAAAAAATTCTTAGAAGAAAGCTACTCAAAAAGTAGGAATTAAATGAGAGAATCTCCATTCCAAGGTGCTTTCTCATATCAAAATAGCCTGCCTTCTTCAGAAGTGTATCATCTGCTTATATCTGGTAGACCTGGAGTATAAAAGACACTTCGTGCATCCATTCCACACAGAATTTCCTTATGCTTTCTTTCCTTATGTTGCTACACAATGGTGTTAGGATATCTTCATAGCCAACAAACCAAATCTACTTTATCTTTCTCTTCCCTATCTCCTTACTACATCAAGAGTTCTAATGCCTCACCTTCCTCTTGGGTCAGAGACAACAAAAGCAATTCTGTCCTTCTGACATGCCTTTGCTAAAAGAAAAAGTGATTTTTGCCTAGCTCAGATTGGGCCATCCATGCAGAAATGGTATCAATAAGGAGTTTCTGGTATAAGGAAACTAGATGAGGGTAACTGTGTCATTTCATGCGTCAAGTCCTAAGGCTGAAGAAAGGCTCAACAGTCATGTAGATTTTACTGAAATAATTGAGAATATGTACAGAAAGGCAGGAAAACATTCACTTAATAAAGGTTTTATTTCTTTTGCATCTGAAGTCAGCTGTTCTGTTGACTGGCAAGTTTGTTGCTGGAGCAAGCCTAATGCTGAACCTCTTAGTCAGCAAAACAATCCTACTGCAAACAATAGATTTAGTTACTCTCGTGTATGCAAAGAGATAGTTTCCATGCATGTAAAAAAAACTTGATGAAAGTACATGGAGTAGGTTGCTGAAACATAAACTTCTCCATATGTTCAAATATATGCCTGACTATACACAAATGCATGCGGAAATGTACACATTTCAAATTTGTCAGGGAAATTTTTGCAGCTAGCAGGGGAGAAGAGGTCATGAGGGCCATCACAGTTTATTCCAAAGCATTGTATTAGGTCATTCACAAAGTGTTGCATATTTAATATGCCAGTTTTATTTCAAATCTCTACAATTAAAGAGAAAACAATAGCTTAGAAAAAAACCCGCTTCTCTAATTTTAGCAGATATAATTCAGAAACTACTGAAACAATTGCATTTTACCAACATCAAAAAAGCTACTGTAAGTCTTGACATATATTAAATTACTAGATTTGCTGCATTATTGGCAAGAAATGACCCTGTGGCATTCGGTGAAGACAGAATTCCTGAGGAATCAACTGTCTGGGTGTCTGGTTCCTATGCGGTAACAGAATAATAAAAAGGATATGGATCAGAGAACCCGAGCAATAATGGAGTTATTTATCTTGATGGATGAAGATATCAACATTCTGGGATAAAATCATGCACAACAGGTGAAGGAACAGTGATGTTTTCCCTCCAGAATGTCTTTTCCTATTGTGAATTCCCAGCAGCATTGTTAAAAATTGTGCTTTTATTTTCAGCATGAAAGATAAAAATGGGGATATTAAACATGTTTTACCCCAACAGAAATCCACTTTTGTCACCCAGCATATACTGTCTTCCAAGAATTGAGAGATTATTTTTGACAATAAATTTTTTGAGTAGGCCTGAACAGAGGCTTCTGACAGTGAAAGCAGCAGATCCTTTTCTTCTGTACACAAAACTTATTGGAGAAAATCTCATTCAAAAGAATTAAATTTGTTTTCCCTTTTGCTAACCAAATATGTCACAACATTTAAGAATTAGCAGAAACTGCTGATTTAATGAAACATTAAGGAGGGGACGGGAAACAGGTTTACTCCAAAACAGCCAAAAGCTACAGAGCAAGCTCAGCAGGTAGCAAGAATTACATCTTCTTCCATGTTCAGTTATTGAAAAATAAGGTGTGTCACAGCATGGAATATGCACTGGAAACATTTTCCATGTGGTTACTGCTCTAAAGCACAGAAGTGCAGAAAATTGGGTAAGGCTTTAAAGCAACTGTAAATGCAGATTTAAAAAGCACCTGACTTAAAGCATCAGTTTGCATGCACCACAGGAGTTTTTTCCTTTGCACTTCTTGTTTAAAAAATTTGACCTAGCATGAGGCAGGAAGCTTGGTAGCAAAAAGGAGAACTTTGCATCTCAACATGAATGTGTTTAATCCTCAAACAATTTACAGTATCTGCCTCATGGTGTTAAAGACAACGAAAGTTAGTAACCCATACAGAATGAGGAAGATAAAGTTAAAGGCTTAATGTATATTTTAATGTTTTGAAAAAGAACATACTAGAAGCTTGCATAAGCAATTTAAATGTTTTGCTTTAATGGAAGAGAGACAAAAATTTGGAAGCATTACTGTGTTCTGTGGTATAGCAAAAGCACAAAATGCGGACTGGATATTACTCACACACTGTCCACCAAGGGACTGCCTGGACCATCATTACATATGCCTTTCTGAGAGAATACACGTTCCAATCATTCCACTAAAGACTAATGCACCAACAGTGCCAGAGGAAGGCTCTTGCTGAGGAACAGCTGGAGAAGATGTGCCAGCCGCAATGAATTACATGATGCGACAGCTACAGGAGCAGCAAATCACTCAGGAACCTGTTGGTTTTCATGGGATAACGGTAGCAGCAGCAAGAGAAAAGCAACAGAATGACATGTCTGCCCATGCAAACCCCTTTCCTTTTGGTTCTCTCTTTTGATACAGATCACTCTCTTCATGGCTTCTGAGCATCTCTGTAACTCAAATGCCTTGTCCTAAATCATTCTGAGGAAGCAAACCTCCCAGACTGCAGTTTGCTGGCTTCAGGCAGAAGAGTGATAAAAGCTACAAAAAGTATTGTTACGCTGTTTAGAATTATACAATCACAAGCCCCAGGGGTCTTTGCTTTAGAAGTTTCCTGTTGGCAGTAAATCTCAAAATACTAAATAGTAACAGCACTCTGCTGACATAGGAATTGAAACAATTTGGGGATGCTTCTCTGAGCCCTTTGACTTACTGACCTCAACATACTTCTGTCTTACAAATACAAACCTGTGAGACATCACTTTAGTTTTTCCTGGATCATCAAACTGGTCACAAATTTCCAATTAACCTGCTGACCTAGCACTTGCAGATAGGATTGAATTGCTGATCAGATAAAGGCTTTGTCCAGGGCAGCAAAGAGTTATCTTGTGGAACCACATATAAGTGTTAGTGCTAAGACTGCACTCATTCCCTGTACAGATAAATCAAATTTCTGGGCAGCACTGTGAGTTGGGAAGGCTTGTTATCTAGCTTCTGTATCTTAAAGTGCACATTCTGGATAATTTTTGTGGTACTGCCACATAGCAAGATAGCTTGTTTCCTGTCAACAAATGTGGAGTAAGCACTATTCTACCCAAAAGATTCAGACACCAGCAAAAGGAATTGACACTATACTGACTTAGCCTGGCAACGGTTTTCTTGGCAGGGTGTGCCTTGACTCACCTGTAACCCATTTTTGGACAATTTAATAGTTAGATCTTTCCAAGTGATGCAGAAACAGGACGTTTTCTCATGAATATTTGCGTAGAACTTGGCACCTATACAGTGTGGACCAGCAATTAAATAGCACAATACATCTACTTGACATATATGCAAAGCCAGGAGTTGTTTGTGTTTATTCTTGATTATATATAAGCACAATCTAGTATACACTGCTATGGAGGCCAGATAACAGGCCCCAGGAAAAGGGTATCTCTATGTAAGAGCACCTCCGCATTTACATGACAGACAAACTTCCCAGACACACAGGTTATAGGAATCTGTGTTGTCAGAGGACTCTGTAACAAAGTTTTGCCGTATTAACCATGGCTCAAGGTCTCAAGGGTAAAGTCAGATTGCTTAAGAAGATTAAAAGTCACCCCAGCATTACAGGATAAAAATCCAGACTTTTAAAAATGGAGTTGCTTATTTTTTAAAATGAAGCATACAGTGATGTGATTTGTTCCAGTGATCTTTTTTCATCTATATTTTTATCTCAGTGCAGATTTATGTACTGGTGATGGCAAGTTTAACTTAGAAATCCTAAAGATGGTGCTTAAAACCATCTGGCTTCTGAGTTCAATTTAAATGGAAGCAGTTTAACACCTAAGGCGGCACTTGTGAATGGGGCTAGGAAGATTAAGAGGGTATTCTGCAGAACAGCTGACTAGAGACACATGGACTGCTGAGTTAGTTCATCCTTGAGGCAAATGACGGACTTCACACGCTGACTAGACAGACATCATTTAACCATACTTGCAGTAGGCTCAGCTGAAATCACAGAAGCAGCTCCTGTCCCCCACAATCAATACTGTCCCCTGCCCTGCTGCTGGCTATGGCAATACAGACATTTCCTGGCAAAACCAATGCAAGCAGTTCCTACTTCCCTGTCCTCTGGCCTCTCCCCCTGCCACCTTTTCCCCCGTTTTGGTAGTTGTGAAGTTTGTGAGACTGCTTCCAAAGCCACAAATTAATCAAATCAACACCCTGACTAAGGTTAAAAATAACTATTAAATAAGCAAATAAAAAGCACCAGCTTTGCTCTGGGGTCAGATACCCATGGATCCACAGCTTCTATAATGAGGATGGCATTTCTTTACAGTCCTACCATTGCTTCCAGCCTGACATGTATAAATTGCTGATGACCTTAGCTTATATTATGGACTGAGGAGAATAAGGAGCAGATACATGTTCTTGTTGGCTGGTCCTGCAGTGCTGAGGACAACAGCTTCAGGCAAAGACTGCAGACAGGAAGAGAAATCAGCCACTGGAGCTGAAGTTCCTTGTGATGGTGAGTCAGCGTTCTTGGGCTTTAAGTAGCAGTATGCATCTGGTTCAGTTTCTCACATATTTATTTTTCCTTTTCAGAAATAGCAGTATTAAAATGAAATTTCAAATTCTGGAGTCCAATTCTGTGGCAAGGGCTTGTGCAGAAAGCCAAAGAGACTTTTTCAGTAAATTGGGTAGGAGTCTGTGGTTGGTTGCTTCTGCAAATGTTTTACTTCCTATCTTCTCTACACTTTAGAATAATTCCAGCTTGGTGCTGGGTAGCTTTTACCAGACTTTTTAAACCCTTTAGAACATGAGGCCAAATTACTACATGAGACTACACACAGTGCTGATTTCTGTTCCAGTTCCTATACATTCAATAATAATAATCGAGTAATTATTCTTCCTCACTCTCATGATTCACCAGGAATCTCTGGTTTTCACATGATTAGTTTTACATTACAGACTTCTGTCATTTAAACATTGCTCAGGCATCTGAAGTTCCTATCACTGGCCAACATAGGTAGGTCAGCAGAATCCCCTTATGGAGGTACTATTACGTTGGTGTCTTTTGTTTCTGCAGAAGATGAGCAATTAAAAAAGAAAAATCTTTTACATTACCATTACCACGTATAATTTTGTCAGTATAGCTGTGTCTACGCTATCACCATTTTTCTGGCACTGTTCCACTTGTTACTGTAAAGGACAAAACTTTTATGTTAAGCACCAAAAGAGTTTTCATTAAGTAGCATGTAAACCTTTCAGTAAAGCCTGGTGCTTTTAATATATTAAAGCACATCTTCTTTGTCTTTTTTGTGATAACTACTTTTGGCACACATAAAATATCTGAAGAAGAAGAAAAGTTCCATGTAACATGTCTTGCTTCTCTTCAGAACTAGAAATTTTAAATAATTTGCAAAAACAAATAATTTTTATAGAAGAACAGGTGACACCACTAATGTATTTAATGCCCCAGATCTTATTCTTGGGAGTACAGCTTAAAAGCAAACATCTCCTAATGCATACTAAGCAATAAGATCAGTTAATCATTGTCTGCAGTCGTATAATTAAAAAGAAAGGCCTTCACTAACTAATTCCAGTATATTTATGACAACAAGCTGGTTTTACTTCTGTAAAACTCAAACTGCTTTGACAATGTCTCCAGATTTCCCTCTGCTGGGATAATGACAACATTGCTCACCAGAAACAAACCACTGCAATCTGTTTGCGATATTTTGTAGGGAACACTGTTTTTAAGTTTGTAAATGTAGGAAGATGATACAACCTTCCTTATGTATGTCCAGAGAACTGCAAATAATGAGACTGATTTGGTATTACAGTCTTGCTTCTGATGACAGCTTAGATGGCATCAGTCACTTTAGTCTTTAAGGATGTACCTGGCTCTTAAAGGCTTGAGAGCAGATGTGGCAGAGGAGGTGCTGAGAGATACATCTCAATGGAGCTATAACTTTGGAAATTTTGCCTTTATGTTTTCATACAGGTGTAGGATTAGCTGCTGCCCAGCACAACACTAAGCCCTTGCTGTCATGACCGTATCATCCAGTCTTCCCTATTTCCTGATCTCCCATGGGTAAGCACTCGCTCTGAAGGCCCCTTATTTATTCACGTTCATGCCAGCAGAACTGGCATCAGCCGCTCTCGCTTTCATTCCCTTTAAAGCAATTCACTACTGGTACAAGAAGGTAACATTACACATCAAAAGATGGATTGATCTGAAAAAAAAATTAACAAGCTAGGTCCTGTTCTGCTCACTGGAGCTAAAGAGAGCAGGGTAAAAAGGCATAGTGTTCATCTTTGCAATATGCATTTGCTGCTTCTGTTGGAGAACAAGGTAGTTAGTGAATTCAGCCCAGTGAGTTCTACAAACATTTTTGGCTCAGCATGATCACAGAGGGTCACATGTTAGAGGATATAACTCTATGTAGGGGAAGGAGCAGCTAACAGAGTTTATTAAAAAGGTTAGTTTGACAGCTCCCAGAGAAAAAAATATAAAAACCCTTTGTGCGTCCATGAGAAACCAAACTAGCTATGCTCTGGACACAAGTTGGGAAGCTGCTATGTTAAATATTAAATTAGGTGCTCTACATATGTTTTTCATGCTACATAATATTTCACTTCCCCTTACTTTGCAATCTCTTTCAGATACTTTTTTTTCCCCTACTCTTGCATTTTCTATAGAAAAACATGCAGATCACTGACATTACTCTTATTCCAAAGAGGTCAGCGTTTTTGGCTTGACCCTGCAGTCCCACCAGCTGGAAGGTTCCCCTACAGCTCTAGATCCCAGTACACACTGTGTTCCTGCTCTGCTGAACGCAGGCTGCATTTACACTGCTTGGAGATTATTCAGTATTTATGCATATGGACAGTGTTATGTTTGTACAACTAGGTATAAATTTGGTTCAGATATCATCATATTACATAACATTTCTTTAGTTAGTTACTGCTATAATTTCCGTACGCTTTGCGGTTACTCTCAGACAAATAACAGAGCTCACTCAGTTACAGTGGGCTATGTTTGACTCCAGGGTATGGTTCTGCTCATTCTTCCTCATACTGCAGCCTATTGCAGGACTATACTACTAAAAGTAATGCGCTTATAAAACATTATTTTCAGTTAATACTTTCCATTAGCTCCTATACCATCTCCCCTACCCCTCCTTTAAAGGTATATGAATTTTATAGGCCTAGATTAATTTTTTGATTGTCCAGCCATCTAATTTGTCTCAACTGCACGGGAGAATTAATCTTTCACAAAACTAGGAGGGTGAAAATTAAAATAAAACTATTTCAGACAAAACTCCCACCACTGGCTCACTACTGTATCATGCACAGCTGGTATATTTGGTCTGGTGGGGATGGAGTTAACTTTCCCCATAGCAGTCCTGGTAGTGCTGTGCTTGGTAGTTGTAGCTAGAAAGGCGTTGATAAACCAGCAGTGTTTTGGCTACAGTGCTCCTATAGCATCAAGGCTGTCCTCCAACCCGCTGCCCCCAAAAGGCCACTAGGCTGAGGTGGGCAAGAGCTTAGGAGAGCATATAACCAGGACAGCTGAAGCAAACTGGTTAAAGGGATATTCTGTAACATATGATGTCTGCTCAGCAATAAAGGCTGAGAGAAAGGGGTGGAGGGCATTCATTATTAAGGCATTTGTTGTCTTCTCAACTGCTACACGTTCAGAGGCCCTACTTCACTGGACATCTCCTGCTGATGGGAAGTAGAGAAAAAATCTTTTGTTTTCCTTTGCTTCCATTCACAGCCTTTGCTTTTTCTTTATTAAACTGTCTTTATGTTGACCCACAGGGCTTTTTTCATCTTATTTTCTCACCTGCTGTCATGCTGAGAAGGGGGAGTGATAGAGCAGCTTGGTGGGCACCTGGCAGCCAGCCAGGTCAACCCACTACAGCTGGACAGAAGCAGATTTATTCCTAGCGTTGAGGTTACATTAGGTTTCACAGCTTATTCAATCTTTCATCATTCTGCTCAGATCATTTGAGAGGTAAAGCCACTTGGTTGTAGGTTTTACAGCTCAGACATCTTGTTCAGGAGAACTGAGTTTGCTCAACCTATTCAATTCACATTGGTTACAGGGTGATATCAATGTCAACACCTTCCCACTTAAACGCAGTTCGTAGCAGTTTCTGATAAAGGGGCCAGACACACCCACAAAATCCTCAGAATTAGCACTACATAGTTTGCTCTTGGTATAATCTGGTCATTTTATCTAGGGTTGCTCCTTAAGTTGAAATGTTATTGCTAAATATTTACAGGTACATTTACCTGTACCATCTTACATGTGGATTTTACTGTTTATTGTCAAAAATCACAGCATACAGAATGACAGTGTGAAAAGAGCTAGCATGGTAATCTTACTGTTAAAGCAACTGACTAAGAAAGGCAGAGAATCGAATGCATGGCCAAATGCCACAGCATGTATTCAGACACTATTTTTCCTCATTCTACAATTAAAGGCTGAAGAACGTTCACATGTCTTTGGTTGGATTTTCTGTAGCAACATTTAACTAACATTAACATTTAATTAATTAATTAATATTTAATTAAGCTTTTAATTGACAACCTGAATAAAACTCCATGTATTTTTTTTCTGCCCTGCCTGTTCCCTTAAAGTCTACATTCTCTACATTGTTTTTAAGATGTTTGATATAAAACCATTAGGTCCCAGAATGTTTCCAGTAGCAGACTGTAATCCACAGAGCTGCTTCCTGCCCAGGAACGCTGTGGTACACCATTAGCAGTTACGGTGAAGTGTGTCAATCTGTAAGTGTGGCTTGCACTTTCATCCCAGTGTCTGCCCTCATACACATCAGAAAACCAAGTCCCATTTGGACTCCTATTTAAAGCTACTGCATAGGACATATTATTGTTGCCTCATGTTGTAGAAAGCACTCTGCCGTTTGGAAAGGAGAAAATAATTCTTCCTACATGTGGATCTGTAAGGCAGAATAAACCTGAGCATATCTGAGATGCTTGATTAAGTTTTGCCTCTGCCACATTCACATTTTCTGCATTGCTGGGTGATGCTGAAGGTACAAATCATCAAGTTTAGAGGACAAAATTTGGGAAACAATTTCAAAGAATATAATTTTATAATAGCGATTTTATTCTATTACATGGTCTTGCTATAAGGGTTTTATCCATTCAGGGACAAGAAAAAACAACATGACTTACTAGTTAACTGAAGAGCAGTGAACAATGTTGCACCTATGACGTTCATATAAATAATTTGTAGTGATGCAGAGTACCCACTGTCATAGAAGAAACAAATAGACAATTACCCACCTTTTTTTCCTCAGCAAGCCTACAGCCGTGTTTGATGAATTGTAATAGAACTCCACAACTTTTAAGCAATATGTAGCACTTATCCCCAAACACCATTTACCAAGTATCTCTTTTGTAGGGAGCTAGAATTTTTCTCTACAACGCTCCAGAATCTATATCCTCAAAAAATTCACAGACCCTTAACTGTCATTAAAATAAAGTGTAAACAGTTAGGTTTTGTCCTTCCTTACAGACCACCTCTCCTTACTATGCTGCTCCACAGTTTAGCTAAGGTCAAGCCATACCCCAGCTGGTTATAAAAAGAGAATACCTGAAGGGCATCCATCCCCCTGCCTCCCTTTTTTGTTTTCTTTGGCAGGCAGGGCTCCAGCCAAAGCAATCTGAGTCCAAAGCATCCTGGGCATGCTGTAAAGCCCATCTGTGTGTGTGAGAGGGAGGGAGGGGTGGGGGGAGAGAGAGGTGCTCTGGCTGCACAGGGAATACTGAACTGAAAGGTACAGTGCTGGGAGGAGTGGAAGAAAAGGGTTACAAGGGTTACTCCTCTGGTTTTGCTTCCACAAGGATTCCTGCATTGTGTTTGCATTTAAGGGCAAAGCTACTGGGAAACATCCCACTATTGGTATCTACAGGCATCCCTCAGTACCGTTCCCTTTCCTCTCTTGCCTCCTCCAAATACGCTTCCAAGAAAAGATCACACTCAAAATTCTCTTCAGGTACAACTAGGTGGGAAGATAAATGTCTTGGATGTTCCTTAGTAAATCTTATAAATTCTTCAGAAAAAAGGACACATTTCAGTGCACTTACTTAAAACACTGTTTTGTTTCATTCCTAAAAGTGCGTGGTCTTGAACTAGCACCAAATATTTTCAGACATATAAAAAAAGAGTAGTTTCCTCCATACAAAAATATCTCAGGTCAAACTTACCTCCATGAGAGTAGCTACAACTTAGACTTTTGTCTCCCCCGAATTGTATACACATTTTTGTAGATTTAATCCAATAGTAAACAACAACAACAATAATAACAATAACAACAACAATAATAGTAACAAAACCAACAGCATATAAGTAGATAAGTTGTATGTACAATTGGAAATATTCAAGACAATTTTCTGGGAAAAAATACCAAGCCAAGCAATCTGGCAAACTAAATGTCACTCTATACTTTTCAATGTTATTTAAGAAAAGTTGTTTTCTACATAGTATTTATCCTTCTGAAACTATTTCAAAGTACTTTTAATGAAACCAATATAGAAAAGGCAAAGCTGAAGATGTTATACATGAAGAAATGTTACAGACTAAGATTTATATATTAGAATCCCAGTTCTGCATGACACTTAGTAACAATCCCATTTTACAGTTTTGGGCAGATCTCCTGATTTAGAGTAACACTACATGGTGTGGTTTTTAGACCTTCTAAAGCTAGATTTTTTAAAATTGTAAGAAAGAAGAGCAGTAGTACCACTATTCTCTCCTCAGACAGTGGAAAGGAAGCTATGCTTTCCTTTTGGAGAGATGTTTAGCCTTATCTAAGGATGAAAAATCAGATTAATTTTAAATTCGTTGCACTCTAGCTTTCGAAACAAATCAAGCTATGAAAACTGTGCCAGTTCTTTGGCTTCTAAAATACAGTTATGTATACAGACTCAAGTCTTTAACTTGTAAGAACAAGCAGGCATAAGGCCAGTAATTGAGCACAAAAATTGAGACCTATTTATTTACAAGATACCACAAAATGCCTGGGGGGGGTGGGGGAGGTGAGGTGGGGGATCAAGGCAAATTTGTACTAATTTTCTCATGTCTTCCAAATTACAATGGAGTTAAATGCATTACTAATATTCTAATAATGGTAGTTTACACAACCAAAATAATATCAAAAATAATATTTTTCTTTGTAAATGTTAAATTTCTCAAGCCAAATGAATTGAACAGGATGCTAGGGAGAGGTGCATTTCAATTCTTTCAAATGAACTGAAACTTTCATTTCAAATTCACTGAAATTAAATTAAATGCAACTGAGAGGTTGCATTCAGTGTTAAAATAACCTGTGAATTTAATGAGTTCTCTTAAGAACTTGACAGAAGGCAGAGGAGTTTCTTTCTAATTTTTTTCTTTAGAAAATAAGCTATATTGAAACTACTACATATTTGTATTGAAAAATTCAAATGCATTTTGAATTCACATTACCAATAAGAGAGTGACAGAGTTTCCCCACACAGAGCTTAGAAAAGACTCAGCTGAGAAAGGAAGTCTGAGCTGTGGAAGCAAATGAAAGCCAATTTTCACTGCTGGTAAACAGCCATCTACTAGCTGCAATGAAAGTTCACTCGTAATAAACCAAGACTTAAGACATACAATTGGCTGAGGCTCAAAATCTGAACCTTTTAAAGTTTATGCATTTTCAGTAGTTAATTTGGAAAAAACCCACACTTTAAAACTCAGATATAAATTCATGGATACTGTTGATTTTTAGCTTCCTCATGCTTATCTAAACCCAGTGGCAAGTAAGGCTTTTTTCCAATATGGGTTTCCAATGGACATTATAATTTGGGGTTTTCAACTCCATTGGTTAAAAAAATATTACATTGATTTTTATTAAACTTGGCAGCCAGGGTGAACTCCCTAACCTAACACAAACCATGTGTTTGGAGAAAGTAGCTCCTAAATAGAAAAGAATTTTTAAAGTTAGTTACAGGCTGGCATTTTAATAGAATAAAGCTACCTCTAGAAGTTTGACTAATTGACTTTTTTCCATTTGGCTGGCAGCTGCCACTTCTTTTTCTAAAGGCAATGAACAACATGAGTCATGTTGATACATGTTCATATTACTAAATATGAAAAACTTACATTCAAGTGCATTTGATATGTAGTTGTTAAATGGTTTCTGAAATCTGGATACAAACAGAAATGGCTGTGCAAGTGATATAGTCAATCGACTATCCAGTGAATTGCTATCCATATGTAAAGTTCAGCACAGGCAACCTACTGGGAAAGAAGTTAACTCCCTTACTGGATGTCTGGCTAGGTGACTTATCAGAACCAAAGACAACCAAAGAGACAACTATGGCTCTTTAGGTGCCATAAAGACTTTGTCAAATCTTCACGAAACATCACAGCCTCATTGTGCTGCTTGTACTCACATTCTGTCTCATTCAGGGCCTCTGTTGCGGGAGATTAGACAGTAAGGGTAAAACAGGGCTCTGTTGAAAGCCAGCAATGTAAAATGTAACCATTAACAATGAAGGATCTTGATGAAACAAACGTATTTTCTCCTACATTAACTATTCATGATAAAAGTTAAGAAAAAAATTGCAAGCAACCAAGCAAACCCCTTCAAATAGGAACTGTATGCCCATCATTTATTCTGGAGTTGCTTCCCATATATACAATCATCTGCCAGTTTCCATCCTGGAAGTCTATTGTTACTGCTTCAGTCCAGCTGCTGATGACTTTTACAGCACTTCCATTAGGAAGTAACAAATGTATAGAAGCAGCATACCACACAGCAAGAATTGAGGCAGCAAAAGATAACAGTAATTGGCAATAAAATTGTCATTGCAGATGAGCAAATACAACAACAACAGTCAACTGCTGGAAAAATGAGGATGCTGCATGTTACTACAGGGTAAAATGCACCGGGGAAAAGAAAGCTGCTATGACCATTTAGGATGGGAAAGACTTGAAAACAAATTCAACTATGGCTCTCACACACAAAAAAACAGAGACTTTAATGAAAGACTTCTGCAATGAGGAAGGGACACAGAAACAGCTTAACTAACCCTTCTCCTGCCTTCTGGTCTTCAAAGACAAGTATCAGTAATGCACAGCAAGGCTCAAGTAAACTTCACATTTATTGCTGTCAGTAAGAGTAGAAGTTAACTTTCTAGCAAAAGGTCATTTGTCCAAAAGGAGCAGCAAAACATTCCAGGCAGCTAATCTCTCACAGCTTCTTACACTTCTCAGGTGGTTCAAGTTATTAGTCTTATGCCTCTTGTTTCAGAAATTAATTTCTTGAAATAACTACTGTGAAGTACGCTTGGCTTTTCTATTGCTTAGCTAATGATTGAGACAAAACCTAGCTCTAGAAGTTGGCTTCCCAACTTTTCCAATAGTTGTTAGACAGCAACATATTTCTAAGTTACTGCAATTTAAGACTTGAGAAATCTTCTGAGAAAGCAAGTGTATGTTAAAAAGACTGCTTTGCTTTTTTAATGACAAGTGTTTACTTTATGATAGAATTCATTTAGCACAATGCATAGCTTACTGTGTAACACAACTCAGCGCCAAAGCAAGCAGAGATATATTACTCTTGAGACCAAATCAACAAGACAAGGAAAGCACATCTGAGATTTTTCATTATGAAGAAACTGAAAGCTGTGTGTTTTTAATCTCACAATGCTATCAGCTAGAGCAGTTCCCTAGATACTTTTAGGCCAGTATCTGTTGCTGGCCTAAAAGGAGACTAAACCAGACTGCTCTTCATCTGCTCAGGACTTAGGCTGGTCACATGCTGCTTTTCTCCCCACAAGGAGTTATGTGGGAACAGCAATTTTCGTATTAGGCCTATGTGAATGACATACGCCCATAAAAGATTATCCTCCTTTACTTTCCCCTCACCTCACAAAAAAGTTAAAATCATCAGCCCTTTGTGTTTTGGAAGCAGGTACGAAGAAAGTAACACTGGGTTCCTTTGGGTTGGGAATGCAACTCCAGCACTGTTCAGATATTTTGCAATGTTTTTTGGTATTTAAAAATATCCAACATCTATTTTAAAATTAAATTCCATTCATTCATCAGTACCCTTACTGATTCACAAGTTGGACTAACACCCTACTCTGTAACAGAGGAAATGTCAAAGATACTTGACTATGAGGTTTAGCCATGCATAGCTGCAGTTGGTGTTTCAGCAGACTAACTGAGGACGTGTACATTTGCTTGAGTTAAATTAACATATGCTTCACTTAAATAGGAGTGAATGAAACATAAGAAAATGTATTTGTACATGCTGGAAGTCTATTTTCCTGGGGGTATGGTCTTTCCCAGCAAGTGGTCTCAAATTTAAACCAAGTTGTTCAGGAATATTTTCAAGTCAGCAATATTCTTCTCAGCACTCCAGGCAGGATACTATGGGCTTTTTCTCTTGCATCTCTTTTCCAGTGTTTCTCCCTTTTTCTTTATTACATCTTTCGGGACAGAGAGTTCACAGACCACTTGCTTCGTCTAATTTCTACCAATTTGTCTTTACAGCAGCCACTTGAACAGAGTATTCATCTATCAGATTCAAGAACCCAGCCTTTTCATGACTGGGGATTTCTTTCCTGATTCACAATTCTGCACTCAGAGAGTCTGAAAAATATACTCCCTGTTTCCCAAAAACTCACTCCCTGCAGAGAAATGCTTACTATAGTTCAACAGAATTTCTTTCAAATTGTGAAGTGTTTGCTGAAAGTAATCCATATTGCATCAGTGGGCAATTAATCTCGAGTTGTGAGGCCTAAGCTCATTCAAGGAGAATCTGAAGCTCTGCTCTCCATCACACTAAGTGGATGTGCTTTGCCAAGAATGGAAATGTTCTATATTTTTGTCATTGTATACCATATACAGTGTGACAAACAAAATCCCTGGTCTGATTCCCACTCATATTGCTTAAATGTCAATATAGGCACAAAGTGCAGTGCTTTATTTAGGGAAAACCTATTTTTCCCCCTTCAAAATGTACATATAAAGCAACCACCTGTCCTGGTTTTGGCTGAGACAGAGCTAATTTTCTTCCTCATAGCTGGTATAGTGTTATTTTTTTTAATTTAGTATGAGAATAATGTTGATAACATACTGATGGTTTTGGTTGTTGCTAAGTGGTTGTCATGCTTATATTCAGTCAAGGTCTTTGCAGCTCCCCCAGCTCTGCCAGCAGGGAGCTGCACAAGAAGCTGGGAGGGGGCACAGCCAGGAGAGCTGACCCAGGCTGGCCAAAGGGATATTCCCTGACAAATAACGTCATGTTCGGTATATAAACTGGAGCTGGTGGGGGGGCGGGAATCGCTGCTCAAGGATGGGCTTATCCATCACCGGGTGGTGAGCAACGGTTGTATTGTGCATCATTTGGTTTTGTATATTCCTTTATTATTATTATTGTTGTTGTTGTTGTTGTTGTTGTTATTTCCTCTTTCTTTGTGGTCCTATTAAACTGCCTTTATCTCAAGCCATGATGGTTTTCCCAGTTGTGTTCCCCAGCTCAGCTGGGTGGGGGAGGAGGAGAGTGTGCACATGCATGGTGCTTAGTTGCTGGCTGGGGCTAAACCATGATAGTCCTTTTTGGAACCCAGAGTGGAGACCAAAGGGTTCGAGATAAAAACAAGTCAATCAGAGCATACTAAGGGACTTATAGGTGTTAACAGTTGTGGGTCACAATATTAGTTTATTTGATTTGCATCATGCTCTGGTTTTTGCTGTACATGTTGGCTTTTGCAGGCTTGTTATGATTAGTAATGTTTTGCCTGTGAGATTTGTTTTTAGGACACTGACCTTGAGCTTAATGTGGTATCTGAGCTTTGTACTAAAGCCATTACTGTATTTTGGGTACCATGTCATGGAGACAATTAGCAATTATACTTCTTCCTCTGAGAGGGTTTTTATGGAGGAAGTACAGAATGGCACCTTTGCTGCCTTCTGCCATGATGTTTCCTCCATTACAATAATTTTTCAGTACCTTGAACACCCTTGCATAGTTAAAATACTTCTATTGGTACTTCTTGGGAATATGTCTTCCCTGAGGCTGGATAGTTATGAATGGCAGCGGGGCTGCAATAGCATGGGCAAATGCCTAGGACAGTGGGCACCTGCAGTGTTTTGGAACTTTACTCCTGAACAAGTGCAGAATCCTGAAAAACTTGTAGAACATTTGGAAGAAGTATGCTGTTCCAAGGAGACAGAAATCATTGCAGTGTGCTGGGGCCTGGCCCATGTCTACAGAGCACTGTTCAAGACTATTCAGTACCTTCAAAGGGAAGAGAGTGAAAACAACGCAACAAGCACTGTGGTTACCTCAACCCCGTCGACAGGCACTGCGGCTACTCTGACCCCAGCGACAGGTACCGCAGCTGAACCAGAGAACCAAAACATCCCAGTATCAGCTGCACCTATACACAAGAAGAATCTTGGAAGCAGAAGTTGGCCCGTTTAGTAAGGGATGAAGAAGCTTCTTCTAATCAGGAGCAGGAGGAAGAAATGGAGGAGGCAGATTACTCCAAAGCAGCACCATCATGAGAACAAAAGAGGGCGGAGAGGCAGCTGAAAAGAGGGAGGAGAGGCAGCTGCTGCTTGGGGAGGAGAAAGAGGAAGGCGATAACCACCCGATCCCTATGCCTGAGTGAGCTGCGAGATATGCAAAAGGATTTCAGCCATCATACAGGAGAGCATATTGTCACCTGGCTGCTCCGATGCTGGGATAATGGGGCCAGTAGCCTGGCATTAGAGGCTAAGGAAGCCAAGCGGCTGGGATCCCTTTCTACGGGAGGGGGCATTGACAAAGCAATTGGAAAAGGTGCACAAGTCCTCAGCCTCTGGAGGCTCAAAAGGTACTATTCCCTTAGTTTTCATTGGGAAAGGACAGTTGCAGGTTTTAACAAACACCTGTTCCTGGACTATGTGACTAGTAGGGAGAAACACTGTGTGCTACGAAAAAGGAAGCAGGATGTGAAAGCAGCAATTAAAATTGCCCTTTTTCTCCATGTTCTGTGTCACAGATCTAGAGAAGACAGTAGAAATTGCCCTGATTTATTCTTGGGAAGCCAAGAGACACCTGTGGAAAAAGTAAAGTGAGGTAAAAAGAAACTCTAAGCAACTCTAAGTAAAATCAATTCACTTAAACCTGCTGCAAAATAGTGCAGCTGCACTGCTGAAGTGCTGAGTGTGAAAAGTTGCAGGACTCCCAAGTTCATGTGTGGCATAATGCCCTTTGAGGGGAAAAGTATGGTAACCGGAATTACCCCAATGCTCCAAGTACAGCAAATTTAGTGTAAAATGCAGCTTCAAGGCAAAACCACCCTGATCCTGGGGAGTGTTATGAGTCAGTCCTACCCTTCAGGACATGTGGCAGTTAACTTCGATAGGAAGCAAGGCATCTCAGTAGCAGCTCTTTAAAAATAGGTAACCACATTTGGGTGTACATCTCTTAAACAATTAATGATGAAACTGTGGTAAAACTTCCATCTCACTGGCACATATATACAAAGCAAAATAAACTCTCAGGTTCTCTTGAGTAAGAGGAGATCTATACCTGTCGTACAGCTTCTGTCTCTACAGAACACTGAGCATACAAAGTATTCCCTTAACCAATTATTGTTTAAAAGAGTGGCATTTTCTTTTGGTAGAAAGCTAAGTATATCATCATAGAAAAGATTACTAATCACAAAAGTTGGAACGCATTTCTAATTCAAGGATTTTTTGCAATGTTCGCTTTTAGAAGTCTCTCTGGCAATCCTTGTAATTTTGAATTCAAAATGACAATCAGCCTTTGTAAAACATTTGAAATTTGACCACTGTCAACTGCAATTTACATACATAAGGAAAAATATTTAATACACAAAAAATTATTATGCTAGTTAAGAGCTTGTATGTTTTACCCTCAGCTAGCAGTAGTCAGTTGAAGAAAGGATTTTGCTTTGCCCTATAAAGCTTACCTCTAGACAGGATTAGGTCAGAAGCAACTATTTCTTAGGAGATCAACAGATTTTATGACATAAAGTGGCATAAGATTCATTTCACCAGCCATTGATTTTGCAGGGTATTGAGATATGCAGAAACGGATTTATGCTTAGAATTAGGTGTGCAGTTAAAAGTATTTTGCTGCCCTAAATTGCAGAAAGAAAAAAAAAAGCTCATAGCTGACAGTGAGTTCATATCCTATTGAAAAGATCTCATAGTATACAAGTAGGTTAAAGACTATTTTTTATTCAAGTTACTTGATAATCATAGCATCTCTACCTTGGACCAATGTTACTAGAATCATAGAATCATACACTATCTCAAGGTGGAAGTGACCTATAATAGTCCAAACCCCTGCTCCTACCTAAAACTAAACCATATGACTAAAAGCATTGTCCAGATGCTCCTTGAACTCTGACAGACTTAGTGCCATGACCACTTCCCGGGGCAGCCTGTTCCAGTGACCGACCACCCTCTCAGTAAAGAACCTTTTCTTAATGTCCAATCTGAACTTCTAAGAAATGTACTGCAGAGATGGAATCTAATATTGGTTGGAGATGAGCAAGTCCAGTAGAACTGAGTTTAGATAAGCATCTGAAGAGCTGAACAGTTAGAACAAGTTGCTATAAGATCTTATCTTTATAATTTCTGCCTGTCCTAAGACCTTCTGGGACACTAGTTTTGGGGTTTTCATTTTTTTTTCCTCTTCCCACCTTAATATGAATTATTATTTTTAGTATTTACATTTAAGTAATTTAGGCTTTTAATGTATTTGTTTATTATTAATTAATTATTTACTTGAGGAAAAAATCTCTTTCTAGAAATAGTAAGTAGGTATGAACTATGATTCCAAGTCAGGTGCCATAAACTGTAAGTCAAGAAAAGTTTATTTCTAGTCAGATTCAAGATTGAAACTTTTAAGACTGCCCTATTTTTGTTTGACAGTCAAGATAAGTGCTAAAATTCATTTAAACAGAGCATTAAATTATCATAGCTACATAACAAAGAAATTAAATGCATTCTCATAGTTCCAGCATACACAAAGTTCCTCAGTTAATATAAAGTTTTGCATAAGACAAACTGCAGGGTAACTCTAGCTACATCTTCCGTAAAGTCATTCTGAGAAGACAGATGAAGGGCATTGGGAGTCAATGTAGCCTGTTGGCTAAGATTATTTAAATTAACTGGTGATTTTAGATATTAGTTGAGATGATTTTCAGTTTCTGAAATAACCATTTCAAAATTTTCGGGTAGGACAACTCAAATTGATACTGCTCTACTGTGAAAGTAGTGACTCAATATGAAAATATTACATTCTATAGGAAGTAAATAGCTTATTAACAATGTTACTGGGGAAAAAAGAAACTAAAATATGTTTGGAAGACAGACTCTCCCCTTTCACTGTTCAAAGTGTTAACGTAGAGGAGAAAATACTCCATATGAATTTTGCAAAATGGCTGGAGCATTTTCACACCATATTATAGAGATAGGCTCAAAGACTTCACATTCTACAGTGTTTATGCATTATTTCCTGCATATTATAGCTCTGACCTGAAATGTATACTTAAAAATGTCAAGAACCATAAATACAGGGGCGTAAAGGCACACAACACACACTTTCTTTGTTGATATTAAAGATTGAATATGAGACATCACTACAGAAATTGTTTTCTTAAGCTGTTTCTTAGCATATTGTTAAAAAGGACAACAAAATCCTTTTACATAATTGGACTACATCTTCTGCAAAGTTCACCAGTGGAAAGACTTTAGCAACTAGGATTTTAGGGAGCCACAGGACACACACGGTTCTTAAAAACTAGAAATAGTTTTGAATCAATGTTCTACAGATTTTATTTTAGAATTTGCAGCTGTCAGATAACTGTCAGCTAGGCTTTCTGTACTCTTAGGTGAAAATTAGATGAAATCAAAGAGCAGCGTGAAAACAGAATGTTGCTTTAAGTGCTGTTTCTTGGTGAAAGTTGAAAAAGTAACAATGAAAACATTAAATCCTTAAAACCCCTGTTAATATTAAGATTTTAAAAAGGAGTAAACCAATCTGAAAGATCAAAATTCATTATAAATACAACAATTCCATGTTGTCGTGGTTTAGCCCCAGCCGGCAACTAAGCACCACGCAGCCGCTCGCTCACTCCCCCTCCCGCAGTGGGACGGGGGAGAGAATTGGGAAAAAACTCGTGGGTTGAGATAAACACGGTTTAATAGGACAGGAAAAAAAAGAAGGAAACAACAATGATAATACCAACAAAGGAATGTACAAGAACAAGTGATGCCCAGTACAGCAATTGCTCACCACCCCGTGATCGACAGCCCGTCCCCGAGCAGCGATTTCCGCCCCCCGGCCAACTCCAGTTTATGTACTGGGCATGACGTCGTATGGTAGGGAATATCTCTTTGGCCAGTCTGGGTCAGCTGTCCCGGCTGTGTCCCCTCCCAGCTCCCCGTGCACCCCCAGCCTGCTCGCTGGCAGGCCAGCACAAGAAGCTGGACTGTCCTTGGCTGCTCAGCAGCAACCCAAAACATCAGCACACTATCAACAGCTTCTCATCCCAAATCCAAAACACAGTCCCGCACCAGCCTCTGCGAAGAAAACCAGCTCCATCCTGGCTGAAACCAGGACACATGTATAATAGAGGGGGTGGGGAAAAAATCACCAAAACATAGCAAGTAAGTGATGCATGGATGGAATAAAGGATAGGATAATGTCCTTCAACTTCCAGTAAAAGTTTTTAATTACTACGTAGTGTTGCAGAGTAATTATATGGGGTTTTTTGGTTTGCTTTGTCATTGTTTGGGGTGGTTTTTTTTGTTTTTCTTGTTTTGTTTTGTTTTAAAAAACACCTGTATAATTGTACAGTTTGTACCTCAATACTGGAGTCATATTGAAAACACAGTATTTGTAATTGGTATGCAAAATTATACTGTAACCCTATATATAAACTTAATGCATGCACAGAATGTATTTAAAAACTAAGCACTGAAGTGGAGCACCTGCAGTTTCTTACACCGTATTCCAGCAACAGCTTCAGTTCTATGCAAGCTAAGTCAATGGACCTGGAGGAGAAGCACTTTTAAATCATTGCCTGAATAAATTACACAACTAACATGCTGCCAGATCAGTACTTTTAGTGAGAAGTTCTTCATTGCCGTTAAACAGAGAATTACCTAACTTTGTAATGATGACTGATTCAGATTCAGAGAAGACTGAAGATAGATAGGTAATCTGACAGCTTGCATAAACACAAGCCATAAAACTTCCATGCATTAGGTTCTGCACTGAATTTAATAGATAGTTTAATACACTATTTTTTAAAAAGAAAACACACAATCTTATTAACATTGCTACAACTTCTTGAGACAGCCAAATGCCTAGAATATCTATGTGAGCAGGTGTGCATTGAGATTTTTTCCACAGGGTAAGGAAGCAATACATAAATTTAAGGATCAAGCATTTCCACTTGACCCAATGAAGTCCTTAACTAAAACCTCTTTTTAGAAGAAAGTCATTAATACATTCTGTGATGCATTCTGTCCTTGCCTTGCATCAGTCATCATAATTCAGCATCACTGAGGTGCTGTAACTGAGGCAAAAAAAGGGTCCTGCTACTTACCTTGTTTATATATTTGTACCAGGTGACTAAGGGAACTATTCTGCTTGGAAATTCTCTCACTTTCTGTTTCCACTTCCCATAAATACTACAGTAAAAAGAAACAGTAAGGAGGCCAGATTCCCATCTATTAAAACATGGTTTATCTGGAATGGCTCCATTGTGGCTGACAGAAACCTTCTGGGTTTGCAGACTTGTCAGCAAAATCAACAGCTGGCTGTTGGCCTCAGACTTTTTGAGAAGCTGAAGCCTGAAGTCACTGGAGTCAGGCTTGCACACTGGCAACTAAAATACCTAGTGTTTTGCTTAAGAGAAACATCTTGGGAGATTGGTGAAACCAACCAACCAAAAAACCAGGGAGAAACCTGGGGAAGATGAGTAGTTGCATCACTCCTCTTTCCTCCTGCCTCACACTGTAATTTCTGGGCAATCCATGTCACTTTCTATAGCTAAGTTACAATTTAGGGAATTATTTCACCATTTAAAATGCTGAGTCATCTTTGCTAAGACAGGCCTATAACATAATAGTGACACAATTTGGGAACAACTTGATGTAGCATTTAACTCAGCATTTCATATGGTTTGGCTAAGATAAATAAGGGGTAGACAGACAGCCTTGTTCTTTGCAGTATTTTAGGCTGTGGATTGTGTGTAAAACAGCACTTACAATACTATGCATTGCCTGGTGGGAAAGGACACGTGTGGTTTAGCTAATAATCCTGACTTCATTCTATGTAGGAAAAGAGCTTGACTCATCAGTACAAACTGAAAATAAAATATTCAAGAGTGAGATATTTATGTTTGTTTTACTAGTTACTACCGCTGCAGTCTTGCTAGGAATGATGAGTTTCTCATAGATTTCTACCAAAATTCCCAGTATTCTAAGAAAGTACTTTGTCAGGTCTGTGTAGCAATTGCTTGTGAAAACCAAGACAGATTTACCAACAGTTTTTAATCTTAATCTCAGAGGGACAAAGGCTAATTAAATGCTGCTGCAAGACAAGATTCAATTTCAGCCAAGTATCCTTTCAAAACCAGCATAGGATGGAAGGCTGCCAAACAAAACACAAGTATTTGACATCCAAGAAAGGAGGACCTCCTCCTGGTTAACAATGCAGTAAAACCATACTTTTGATAGTTTCTCAAAGGAATAGGCTAGAGGAGTCAAGGATGATCCTATTGTTTTTTTCTGTAGTACCTGACAAGCTACTAAAAAGCAGGATGAGAACCAAAACTCTAATCAGTTCTTAGTTTCTCTGATACACATCAAAGCTCTAGCATGTCTTCAAGCTCACTCTGTCCTTCATAGCCCAATTTAACACTGAAACCTGATTTTAGACCAGACATCTATAAAAACAAAAGGAAAAAAACCCCCAACAAACCAAAACCAAAGTCTTGAAACAGGAACCATAATCCAGGGCTTCTCACAATCAGTATTAGACAACAGTCATGACTGTTCTTGTGCTTTCTTTTGGCAGTGAAACGATTTTTCCCCTTGCTCAGTGGCAGCACCACACCAGGCGGAAGAAGGCAGCTCTGCCTTCAGCTTGTCCTCGTTCTTTCGATCTTCCAGGAACTACAGAGATGGATCTGGTCCTGAATCTCTTCTTGATGACAGCTTTCACCAACATCCATTCCTAGTAGGGGCAAGCAGCACCAGCAACTCATAGCAGCTTCACTGCTTTTGAGTTGGCAGAATCCTCTTCCCCACTGAGGGCTAGAGCGTATATCCTGATTTGGATGTGCTGGGTTTTATGCATTTTCTGTCTATGCTTAGCACAGGAGGTAAATAAGACTAGGAATGTGATAAACTGTGAAGTGTTTTGTTCATCAAACTTTGTGTCAGACACAATTAAGTCCTGTGACACACGTTAAGATGGAATGGCGTGATAAGAAATCGTTGCTTAACACCTTGAATACCCCTGGAAACAAGACAGAACCTGTCTGGCAACAAGACAGGAGGAAAACGAAGTAGATTGCAATTGGAAGATTCGAAAGAAGGTGCGAGTGAAAACGGATTGTGATTGGAGAGGAGAAAGAAGGCACGAGTGAAAATTGATTGTGATTGGAGACAAGGAGATGAGAGATTGCAATTGGAAGATTCGAAAGAAGGCGCGAGTGAAAACGGATTGTGATTGGAGAAACTGACCACTGACAAGGAGACGAGAAGTATAAAGAGAGAGGACTGAAAGACTGTTAAGCGGTCGGTCGTTGGTGGAGCAGGAGACTCCCCGGCCGCCCCAGCGCTGTTTTGCTTACTTGTCGCTTGCTTTAATAAATCAAAAATTTCTAATTGACCAGCCTCTGTCACTCAATTGGACAGGTAAATTATAACAGGAAGATTTTTTTTTTTTGGACAGTTATAAAGTTCGGCATGGGGGAGTGGGGGACCTCACTAAGACCAAGGTAGAGTCCATCCCTGCTTTCAGCTGGGCTGACCCTGCAGTTTACCATAAACCTCAATGTTACACATTAAATAATCTCAGTGCAGGTGTACCATGACAGGCTTCTTAGTTCCTGTCAATACACCACCTGAGCCATTGGCACTGGTGCAGTTCTTGAATGTTCTAGCATGTTCTAAAGTGCTTAATTGTGAAAGCATCCAAGTGAGGTCACGTTTTCACTTAGCATTCAGATGGGGGTGGCTCTGGATTTCAGTGCTAATCATGTTTAAGTCTTATTTTAAATGCAATAAAGGGCTAAAGCATATAGCCACAGATTCTCCAAAAAATTAAAACTTTTCAGATCTCTGGTTCAAGTGAGCTCAATGCTAAGAGCATAAGGATTTCTCTCCTTTTTTCCAGGTTTGTGTAAATGAGTCATGATCATGAATCATTAACACTGTGCAAGTGTAAACCATTTCCTTAGTAAAGGACATAAACACCCATAAGGGCCTTTTTCTTTTTTTTTTTAACCTTTATTTAGGGGTCTAAGCACAAGTTTATAGTGACTTTTCCAGAACTATCTGTGTAGGCTCTTGCCCTTCCACCAAAGTCTCTCCTGATACAAGTGACCTAGGCAAGAGAAAGCAGAATTGGCCCTGTGATGTGTGGAGAGATGAGAGGTGTCTAGAAGAAGAAGAAGAAGAAAAAAATCTTTCAACCTCTAAAGTTATGAGTGAAGCCCAGTAGGCAGAAGGCTTTTTATTTCATGCAGTCACTACTACACTTTTAAAAATCTAACACATTTCTTCAAAAGCACCATTACACATGTGTAAATCATCTGTGTTTAAAAAGTGATAAAAAGAACAGAGGGGTTATATAGACAAATTAAACCATAATTGTTTGAAAGGAAGTTCACAGCACTTTTTAAATATCTTACTGGTTTAAAAATAACTCTTCCATTAGCTTCAAAGGAAAAAGACCATGACATCTGAGAAGTTCATTAGCTCTACACAAAGTACCAAATAACTACGATACTATGCAATTGTTTAAGTCTAAGGTACAGAACAAAACAATGGCCTAAATTCAATTTTCAGCAAAAAAATGTATATCATTTTAAGCTCACATAAACAAGTAAATGGTGAAGTGAGTTAAAGTGTGCTAGGAATATGACTGCTGGTAATGGCAGATAACACTACTTATTTAAGTTTATTTGAAGTTATCCTGAGATGGAAATATTGTAGAAATATTGCCTAGAAAGCCTGCTGTTAATCTTTGAAAAACACTGTAAAAATATACTGGTATGTCAGATAAACAAAACTACAGTTTTCTTTTTGTATGTTACAAATACTAAGAAAGTTTGCAAAAAAGATATCATCTGTGGGGATTTTTCTTCTCACATTTAATACAGGAGGCTTATTTCAATATACTTAAACATCTACAAGGTAGAGAGAGAATAATGATCTTTGCTAGCTCTTCTGTGCAGATATTTGAATAATGTAGTTGATGTTCAGTATCTTTGCTGCTTCTTCAGCACATGAGTTCCTCAGAGTCATGTGACATATCTTTCCAGATAAGTAAAATTACATGCATCTCTCTGAGAGGGAAATGAGACTGAGACACTCACAAGTATGCAGCTGTGCTCAGTCTCCTGAGTTCCAGGCTAATGAGTTAATTGCTGCCCAGCAGTTAAAAGCAGTATCACATACACAACAGTCCTTCTATCTAACATCAATGTAAGGTTAAAAAAAAAAAAATAGACATCTGTACTGTAACAAAGTATTGCACTATATCAATATGCATACCAGTATTCTTTGTACTTGAGGACTGAAGGCCTTCAGAGGAAGGCCAGCATAAAAGACTAGGATCCTTACTTAAGTTTCTATTGGAGTCCTCCCTGGTTTAAGAAATAAACTCAGATGATAACCTTCAACCAACCCAAAGAATCTGCATAAATCATATCAACTGAAGTTTTTCTATTCTGATTAAATTTTAACATCTCCAACACATTTTTCCTAGTTAACATATTCCAATAGATTATACATCAATATATTGCATTGCCCATGTATCTTTGCAGTTTGTCATTTTAACAGTAGAAATACCTCAAGATGTCTTGGTTTATTTATTTTAATATTAGTTACTGTTTGAAGATTCTCTTGAAGACCACTGATCCATGAAGAAAACCATGGCTATGATTTTTAATTGCTGTCTTTAGGAGGCTCATACTGTTTCACATTGTGTAACCACACGTCCTAAGACAGAAGAACAAAGTCAATGCTATGACATATTCCTAGAAATTTCTTGCACATAGCAAAAGCAGGGATATTAGAAAGAATCAGAAATCCTTCAAGACTGTTGTCAGCTGGAACTAGGTCACTGGATGATAGCTCTTGATTAACATTCAAAAGTTTAAAATAGCCTCTACCATTTTTTTCCCTGAATCTCAAAGATCATTCTGGAATAGCAAGACTTGACACTACAGGAAGAAATCACACTTTCCTGCAATGAGCAGAAGCTTCTGACTAGCTGCAGATCTATTTTTCCAAAACCTGTGGGTGTCTGAGCTCAGCATTTCCATTCTAAGCTCATCTCAGGATGAAAACTGTGTTAAAGGAGGACAGATAGAAATGGCAAACAGAGTAGAAGGAAGAGCAGCAAGAACTCCAGCTTGCTTCAAAACTTACTGCACATGCTAGTTCACTTTCCATGAACCACTGCATCTCGATACTTATCATCATTCTGCATAACAACCTACATTTTTCTAAGTTGTAAACTTGAATATCTAAATAGTCAATTAATCTAGGCTGACATTGCTCTATCAAATGGTAGAAGATGTATTCTGACTTCTAGTAGCCTCTAAAAAATTGCTGTATTATGTCACCAGAAGTAAATCATAAGGCTTAGCATATTAGCTTCTGCAAAGTAGCGAACATTGGAAGACTCAGCTGGTAAGACAGGAGGAAGTTGTGTTTTGCTTCCTTCTTTCTGTTCTAATACAAGAAATCAGAATTTCCCACTGTGTTGATAGCCATAAATAGAGTTACAATTATAAAGCCTCTAATCAGAGAATACTGTCCCTCTTTGTCCCACTTTCTTGTGTTTAATGTTAAAGTGGGAAAGAAATGGTAGATGCACATACTGTAACCAATTAAGCACAGTAAAATGCTGCCTACTCAGCACCATAGATCTGATTTTATTGGTGCACAAACAAATGTTAATTTGTTAAAGAACCATTTTGACTTACAACAAACACACTTTATACTGTTAGAAGTATTTCAGGGCAACAGTTGGTTTCTGATGAGTTGGCTACACTTAGGACCAGCCTGATCAGCTTTGACACAAGATTAATGCAAACTACCAGTCCCTTCTGCCATCCTTGTAGTAAGGGCTGTATGCATCGCAAGTAACCAAAGTGATAATACTTAAACCATACCATCTACATCCAGTTGAGTCCTAATATGGTTGTTGCACATAATGGGCATAAATTTTGCTGAAGCTTGTCTCCTTCCTTAATGTTTATAATGACATAGTTGCCTTACAGCAGCTACCACTTGAGATGCTTCAAAAATTCTGCCAGCAGCTCTTGAGGAGGCCAGTTCTCCCCTCAATGAACCCTAGTTGACATCAGCAAGGATTATTGTTGTGAGAGGCCAGTGCTGGTAATAAAATAATCAGATCCCAGTCACAGGTGGACAAGTCACTAGATAAGGACTAAATAAGTCGCTAGATAAGGACATCAGCTAGTCTATTTAAACTTCTAAAGTGTTTTACAAAGGACAGCTAGGGAAACAAACCTTGGAACAACAAAGTGGACGTATTGTTTGATGGTTTAGGAAGAAACCAAATGAGACATCATCTCATTCCACCTCATATGACAAGACTGAGCCATATCTGATGATTCTTTCTTGCCTCCTTTCTGAACTATTAAAGAGAACTGGATCTCACCAGTCTGCTCTGTTACTCATGGTAACCTTCAATCCTGCTTAAAATGCTATTAGGATATCATGTAAACCATGATATTTAAATAGTGTTGATATAATTGCTATATATTGTACAGCAGCCAAAAAGCTGTATCTTCCTGAGCAGCTGAGAGATATGCCTTTTGTTCCCAGTCATTGTGTTCTCCAGCAGCAAGTGGATATCCCAAAGGCAAGAACGGTGAGAGTATGGTTGGGAATATGGATGCAGTGCAGCAAAGTGTTAGAATGTCTGAGTTACATAAGCTTTTATGGCTGCAGTTTTCCAAGGACGTGCATTTGAATTATTTTTCCTAGTCATGTTTTACATAATTTAATTTTGTTTCCCACGGTGGCTTCAGCCAAAACACCCAACAAGCAGACAGGTGAGAATGTACAAGAATATGTTCATCCATTTTTTGAGTTTAACAAGCTTAAGTGAAAAGAATATTTTTCTCAATCACCTCACAGATGGGATCTGTCACAAAACCCACAGGTGACTAAAATTTAACTTGAAATTTTTGTGTCAAAAAAGACTCTTATACTCAATCCACAACTCACAAACAGCTACACAACTGAAATATGGGCTAGACCCTCTGCATACTTCTTAGAATCTATAAGGTAATGCTAACTGAGATCATGGGAGTTTTAAAACATTCTCTGCCTGTGATACAGATCTTTTTTCAAATCTTTGGAGCTATAATACTGCCTTTTATCAGAAGTATGTGTGTTTGAGTTGACAGAACACAGTGAAGAAACTTGAATAGAAAACTTCACTGCTGAAGTTCTTCAAACATCCTGCAGTGCATGATCACAGGATATTACAAGTCATGCTCCTAACCCAGTTAACAAACTGCATGTGAAGAATATGTACTGCATTTATAGAATATTGGCCCATGAAACTTAGTTGTTACATTGACCATGTCAGTTTATGACCTTGTTCAGCAGCACTTTTTTCCCTATGCTGTTCTAGTGAAGCAAGAAAAAATACCTTGAAGCTTCTAATGCTACTTCTGATATCTATTAACTGTCCTCAGTTAAGGGATGCAATAGGTATAGGGATATTTGCCCCACAGTAAAATCTGGTCCTATTTTATCAAAGAATTAGCACAACTACTGATTTTAACGGACTCAGGATTATACCCCAAATACTACAGTTCTGTAGTGTATTTGGACAACAAACAGGGTTTCTGAGTGTCTTTTTTCTGGTTTTGCAAAGTCTTTAGTCCTTTTAGTCATAAATCTTGAAAACATAGTATGAAAGCCCTCCGCTCCACCCCCTGCCACTATACATACTTTGCAATACGTCAATAACCAAGAGTTGTTTCCAGGTTGCTTCTAAATACAGCTTAATGGAATGTACAAGTAAAGCAAGGTTGATTTAAGGGAGTGAAACATTTAGACATAAACTAATTTGAGCTGATCAGTTTCCATCAGTTCATACAACATTTACCTGAATAGTGTACTTGAAATGGTATGAATGAATGTTCTGTTCTTTTGAATTTTAGGTGAAGTTAAGAGTTCAAATCATGAAGAGAATTTTAGGTGTATCGAATTAATTCCATAATGAAGAGAATTATAGAGTTCCACTGAAGTCCTCAAAACACACATAATTTTTAATCATTACAGTTTCTGAAGGAAGCAATTTATAATAATTAGGGAAGAGTCTAAAGTCCATTTGAGAAGAAGACAGTCATACATGCATATTACCAGGTGATTGTGTTTGAAAGTTTTGTTTGCTGGATGCTATTCCAGCCCTCTGACATCTCTGGTGAGGATACACTACACTTTATAGTGCAAATCTGCTCTCTAGTGGCAAAAAATTACAGCACCAATTTTACAGAAAAATCCTTTGTTAATCCTGATGTAATGAAGTCAGTTCATTGTTGTTTGGCAAGAGTGGCTAATAAGAAAAAAAAATATTGAGTGATTGAACCTAAGAGTATGTAACTCTGTTTAGATCTGATAATTCTAGTTCATTTCTCTAGCAGTACCAGATCAATCTTTCGTAATACAGATGAGATATATTTGAGGTAGGATGGGTAATCATAAGAAGAATTTTAACAAAAAAGAGCTAGTTTACTGCTGGTGTGAACTGTGCAGAGTTTTATCAGGTTCGAATCAGCAAAGCTTGTAAGACTGGAATGTCAACTCTCAATGCACATGCACATAATTACTCATGAGTAACACTTCTTACCCTTTAAGCTAGAAAGTAACCAGAGAAATAGGAGATAGCAATGTCATTAGATCATTTTAATAATTTCCCATTTACATCTTTCCTTGCATAAATTTTCAAGAGAGATTTCAAGAAAGACTGGGAAGAAATATTGCACAATTGAATTTACAGAGCCTACTCATTTAACTTTGGAGACCTGTAAACCTTATTATTAGCTCCTGAAATCATGATTATGTTTAGATTAGGCTGAGTAGCACAGTCCTTTCTAGTTTTTCAGCTACTTCATTCTTAATTTTAGTAATTCACAAATAAATGGTGTTCACATATGAACAGTGGTACTTTACACTACAGTAATAATAGATAAATTGGCCATGAGTCCCACATTTTGTACTTGGCTGAAATACATACATGGCTTGAGGAACGAACTGCCAGTTTCCAGTCCAGGAACTGAAAGCTACCCAAAACTGGCCATTTTAATATGCAAAAGTTCAGCAGCAGCTAGGTGTGCATTTTAAACTGAGGGCACAGAAAGGAGGGTGGTGACCCGGCTATTGCCTCCAATGTATGTGATACTTGCAAGCATATTGTCAGGATAAGATTGAGTTTTATGGGGCCTTAAGAGGATTTAAGTGACTTAAGAAATATTTGGAGTTCTCCTTATATCAATGTATTTCTATGGTATTTAGTGGATTTCTCAGATGTTCAGTAAAAGAAAGAGTAAGAAGAGTGGAAACAGGGTGGGTTAACACACAAAATGTGGCTGCACTTCATGACAGACAGAGCCTTCTTAGAATACAGTGACCTTCTTAATTACCAGCCCTGAAACCTGGCAAGATAAGGCAGACCAACAGCTCTCAGAACCTCTCTTTTTAGGCACTGCAGTGAAAGGTGTGTATCAGTTGAAGTCTCAGCTCTGGATTTTCAAGACAGAAACTCATTCAGATGTCCAAATGCACACAGCTGCATAACCTGTGCACCTGCTGGTCAAGAACACCTATAAATAGCTAATCCTTTAGCACTTTTCCCCTGCTATGTTTTCGCACTGCAATAGCACACAGTAGTTCCTCATTGTGCATTGGCTCTTACACTGTAACTAGGCAACAGCCCTATCTAAAAAACAGCTGATCCTTGCCCCAAACAGCTAGCAATCTAAGGGACCAATGTGACAACAGCTGAATATAATTAACAGAGCGTGGGAGACAGACAGACTGGTCTGCATAACAGAAGCTGTCACAGTGCAGCAGCTACCTAACTAGCAAAAATGCTCTATGTTGGCACAGTCCAGAGGATGATCTGCTGGGGGAATTAAATGGGGCAACAAGATTGCTTTGTGTTTGTATAAACCTCCTTGCTCCTTGCATTTTGCAGTACTTGCAGATTCCTGTTAGGCCCACGTTGCTGTACTAAGTCAATCAAAGTTCTGTGTGAAGTAGACACACGTATTTTGTTTTGTGTACAGAAAAAAAGTAGTTACAGGAAACTAGTTCCTGGGGAAGCAAGCTGTTCAATTCTGTAAGAACAGGACACCTTGTTGTTCTGTCCCAGACATATCCTGGTTTTGGCTGGGATAAAGTTCATTTTCTTCCTAGTAGCTGGCATAGTGCTGTGTTTTGGATTTAGGATGAGAATAATGTTGATGACATACTGATGTTTTAGTTGTTGCTAAGTAGTGCTTACATTAGTCAAGGACTTTCTGGCTTCTCATGCCCTGCCAGCAAGAGGCTGGCAGAGGGCACAGCCAGGACAGCTGGGATATTCCATATTCCAGCCAGGACAGGCCAAGGGGATATTCCATACCATATGACATCAAGATCAATATATAAACTGGGGGGAGTTGGCTGGGGGCACGGGCAGCTTGGGAACTGGCTGGGCATCAGTCAGTGGGTGGTGAGCAATTGTGTTGTGCATCACTTATTTTGTACATTCTTTTATAATTCTTATTATTTTCTCTTCCCTTGCTGTCCTATTAAAGTGTCTTTACCTCAATCCATGAGTTTTACCGTTTTTTTTGATTCTCCTCCCCATCCCATTGGGGTGGGAGGGGAGGAGTGAGTGAGTGTGTGGCTGCATGGTGCTTAGCTGCTAGCTGGGGTTAAACCACAACACATGGGCACTCTACAAGCTTCTGTTGGTATTTGTACCCATAGTATTATTCTACAGCATGAAAAAAATAGCTGGAGTACTAAATTAAAACCTAGCTTGGCTCAAGATCATGCTATGATGTCAAAGGATACCAATTCACCTTAATTCAAGTTAAATCCAGAAATATTTACATCATGACTGATGTTAAATTTGAAGACACAAGTGTACTGGTTTTGGCTGGGATAGAGTTATTTTTCTTCCTAGTAGCTGGTATAGTGTTGTGTTTTAGATTTAGGATGAGAATAATGTTGATAACACACTGATGGTTTAGGTATTGCTGAGTAGCGCTTACACTAAGTCAAGGACTGTCCAGCTTCTCATACTGCCCTCCCAGCAAGGAGGCTGGGGGTGCACAAGAAGGTGCAAGGGGACACATTCAGGAAAGCTGACCCAAACTGGCCAAAGGGATATTCCATACCATATGATGTCATGCTGAATGATAAAACTTGGGGGGAGTTGGCTGGTGGGTGAGGGCTGCTGCTCGGGTACTAGCTGGACATCGTCAGTGCGTGGTGAGCAATTGCATTGTGCATAACTTGTTTTGTATATTCTATTGTTATTGTTAATTTTCCCTTCCTTTCCTGTCGTATTAAATTGTCTTTACCTCAACCCACCGATTTTACCTTTTTTTTCCTGTTTCTCTCCTCCATCTCACTGGCAAGGAGTGAGCAAATGGCTGTGTGGTGTTTAGCTGCCTGCCCAGGTAGACCACAACAACAAATTTTTAAGATAATTTAAGAAACAAGTTTTTAAGAAAAAATGAAGATTATTTTCTATGGAGTCAGTACTACAAAACAAACAGTTCAGATAACTTACTTGAATTTTCCAATTCGACTACCGAGAATAGTTAGGGTGGTATGGAAACAGATGCACCTGCTGTTCCCTGGCTAATCTGTGTACATACAGATGGTAAGTGTACAAAGAAATCTCATATTCTGCCCTCATAAGCTGATGATCTATCTCAGTTCCAAATTACACAATATCACTTTTTTCTTAAGCAAGGATTGCCACTGCTACTCACACCCTCTGATAATGGGATACTACTACTTTACATTTTTCTTTTTGCATGATGCTGTTTAAAAGCACTTACATAACCATGAAAGATTGTCCCTAGCTAAATTTGTCCAATGCTAACACATTTTTAAGTCACTGCTTCACAGCTGTAGTTTCCAATAATTATTAGTACTGACATAACCTGATGCTTATAGGAAGCATTGGGTCAGACATACTTGCAGACCTTCTAAAAGACTTGAGAAAATAGAGGCAAAGCAGTGTTGCTCACAGCATGGCTAACTGCAGAAATTGCTCAAAACAACCTTGGCTAATGTTTTGCAGGAGGTCAAAGAGAAAAGTAATTAGTGTACTGTAAGATATATGTATATGCAAACTAAGCTTTTATCTGGGGAGCAAGCTGTCATAAGACACTTGTATTAACCTTGGGAGGGTGAGGAATGATCATCAAAAAGCAGAAACACTGAATAGTGGAGAAGGGAGGGAAGGCCTCGTGGTTAAGATAACATGCCTCACAGCAGGACATTCAGGAATGAATTACTAGCCACAGGAAGAATGTAGGGCAGTATGTCAGATACAAGAATGACATTTTTCCAGTGAAATGGTGTCAGCATTTAATCCTTTCTGGCTTGATCTTCCTCCCTCACTGGTTCTCTTTAATTTTTAAACCATTATAGAAAAATTGCTCTTGACAGTTTAATATAATCAGCAGTTTGATCAAGGATAAAGGATGATGGGTTTGAGGTATTCATTGCTTTAGGACATTAATGTTTACTGTCTTACAAGAAAATATGAAGCATGTTTCATAAGAATGGGAAACTGTCTTGACTGTCTAACCCCCAGATTTTGGCCTAGAATTAGGTAATAGCTTATTTTTCATTTTGGTCCCCACTCATTACCAAAACTGAAATTTGGCAACTGCAGTTTCCCCCCCACAACCCCTTTTCCTCACCCAAATAAAATTTTTACTAATTCCCTGACTAAAATGTGGATAATAGTGCTAAAAGAAAAAATACCCCAACTCTTCTGCTCCTGAAAAAAAAAACCACTTGCCACCCCCTCCCGCAAAAAAACAGCAATGAAAACAAATAAAAACCTTTAGTTTATATTAAATTTAAATGTATTAGCCAATGAGTGTTTGTGGAACAACTGCTATGACTTGAATAATAAAAAACAGGTCATGAATGAATTATTCTTCACGCTAAGCTCCTAATTCAACGGTCTATTTCC
>NW_010514153.1:135455-137606 GCF_000687285.1 Phaethon lepturus
AAAAGCTCTCTGCAACATCAGTGTGTCTTTCCATTTCAACATCTTGCAACCCCTCTCAGACATTACCTGGAAAAGACCACCTTTCTATCGCTTGTGTGTTCTCACTCAGCACCTGAGTGTGAGCTCAGTGTCTGAGCTCCTGGTAGGTCTTAAAACAACGTAGGTAACGTCTGCCATATGTTGTTCGTACTCTCATCCTTCCCCCAGGGAGGAAATGTGCCATAAAGAGTTCTGTTTTTTCAAGAGGATTTTCTTTTGTTGGTGGTGGTTTTTTGTAGCACATGTGGAAAATTAACTAATCAGAGCTTTGGCCCAAAAAAAGGAAATTCATTCAGATTCAGGCTGACAAACATTACCAAGTCAGCAATGTTCCCTTTGTGGGCAGCAAAGCATACCTCAAGAGCCTTCTGACAGCAACTGCAGTATTACCTTGTGGGTGGGAGATGGTCTTACCCCCACCCATAGGAGTGTCAGAGATCAAACCCCAATACTCTGAGTTTCACGTGGAAATCCAGAGATGAACAATTACCTCAGTATTAGAAGTACCTGGTGCAAGGCACCAAGGTGCAAGGCACACGCTCAATTTCTGAGCAGTATTAAGGTTAAGATCTATGTATAATGTTTATGGTAGCCTAATTTTGTGGTGTATGCAATTTCTTTCTGTCATTAATGACTCATCTTACTTACACAGGAAATATGCACTTAATCACAGCTGCCATCTAACAAGATCAACATCTAGCAAAGAGGGGGTGTGTGGTGTCCTGAACCTTCCCCTACACTGTTTTGTGGGTTTTGTTGTGTTTAAAAAAAAAACAAACCAAAAAACAAAAAACAACAGACCCAGCCCATATAGTTCAGAGCACAGGTATAATTTTCACATTTTTTCTGATCCCTGTGATTATTTTGCTTAGCCTTCTCCAAAATTGCTTTAGCTAGCTAAGCTTCAACAGTTCCTGACTGCCACAATATTTTCATCAGTAAAGCACATGAAATGCTGTTATAATTGTGATAGTGAATACACTGATGATGTGTTACACTGGGAAGTCAAAAGATATTTGAAAAATCCCTACGGCAGACGTGAGCAACACAGTTCCTTTTAACATCTTAGTTTTGTCTTTAGAGTAACTTGTTTGTCTCTTGACTTTTAGGCTAAATGCCTAATCTAGGAATTTTTTTAATAGGAGTACTCTTACTAGTAGGAAAAGCACTTTTTTAGCACCTCCCCCAAGAATAAACACCATAAAAAAAGATATATGTCTGAAAGAAGTTTCAGCAGCTGTCTAATGATAGACAGTGCAGTACAGATTTTCCAAATGGAAAACTAACATAACTGTGTCCTCTGAAAGTTACATAACTACAAATAGATGAAGTGTCAGGAATAAACAGTACATCATTTTTCCAGTGAAATATCAGTGTGCTCCAATCTAAAATCCCTCTGACAGTCACTCTGACAATGCCCCTTCCACACTGAATAGATGTAAGAAAAGTTTGTCAGTGTTACTGTTGCCTTTTACCCATTGATGTATTTGCTAGGGACCGGTTCAAGACTGCTAAACAATCCTATGCAAGTCACATATACTTTAAAAATAATTTAGTTGTGATGGGACAACCAGCAGGTCAGACTCAAACTGATAACTTCCTGCTCCTACTGTTTACTCGCAGCACACAGCTGTTCCATGTAAGAGCCTTGCAGGTTAGGCTAGCACCTTGCTTGGCTGAATGTATGGGCTTTCAAGATTCTTGGGGACTGCAACAGCTATACCAAAGAACATAACCATCATGTCAAACAGCTGCTGAAGCATCTGAGTGAGCAAGTCCTCTTTAAAGCTCTGAGGTGAATGGATCAAGAAGTAGTATCTGTTTTTCCAGCTACCCCATCTTGCCTTCTTGCTGCCCTTTCCTAACATAGACAAAAAAACCACACACACGCACACGCAAATCCTCAGATCTTTCCTAGAGTCTGGCATAAATATGTAAGGTAAGCGTAATGACTTCTGTTTTTTTCACTTTCCTACAACACTAAAGCATGAACTCTACCGTCACGTAGCTTCAGTGCATTGCCTCTCGCTGGCAGCAGATGTCCCCTTGTGCCCATCACTTTGCATTTGTAAAAAACGCTAGCAGTTACATTACGTGAACAGTTTTCACCTG
>NW_010514153.1:137637-146000 GCF_000687285.1 Phaethon lepturus
CAGCATAATTTTTTTACTTCATTGATTTCCACACAGATCTGGGAATATGCAAAATATGTTGCTCTGTTTTTCTAAGCGCAAGACTGAAGGATCAAGAGAAAATACAAAAATTCTGTGAACTCAGGGCAGTTTTTACTTTACGCTTTCAAACAAAGACATTAGGATGATTATTCTTAGTTAACTTTGACAATTTACCACAAAAATCATAAGTCCATAAAAGACACTCCACTTAGATTTATTGGCTGTGATTTAAATACCTTTCCTCTCTAACACAGAACTTATTTTATTAATTGGATTAATTGGGCACCTAAATATCCATTCCCAGGTCCTGGTTTTAGCAGGTTACAGATCTAAATCAGAAAGCATGTAAAATAATTGGAAAGTTTTGGATTTGATGTCTTGTACTTGACCCCTCATTTCTCAGTGTGAATTTCTGAGAATGCATTTCTGAGTAGCAGAATTAATTTCTGAGTGTGCACTACTTTAAGTGAGCATAAATTCACAGCTTTGGATACTAGAAAACTACATCTCTTCTAAGTTAGTGGGAGTGGGAGTAATCCTCTTGAGTCAGTTACAGCAGACAGCCACTATTAGCTGTCACAGCTACTTCAGTGGAGTTACAGAAATTTATACCACTCACCAAGAATTGCTTCAGCAGCAGGGTCTCAGGACCTAGCCAATAACGATGTTCTTTCAAACCCTGCAATGTATTTCTGCAGCCTTAGAGACAACGCTCTGGTACAGAAGTTTTGCATGAGTTTCTCTATGAGGCAATACAAGCGTGGTTAAGTGGGAAAAAAGGCCTTGTTTCTGTAGCTAGCCACACATGTCCAATTTTGGTTAAAATATTTAACAGAAAAATCACTTGGAAAATGTACTGTAATTTTGCAAATGGTTTTTACACATTTGTTTCTCCATATGGAATAAAGAAATGCGTCTGAGAATGCTGGTACCACAACTCCAAATTCTTATTGTCTCGCTCACTTCCTGATGAGATCCATACACAAAAAAGCCTTGAAATATGAATTGACTGTAAAAACTCCCGTTGCACAAGCCACCCATTTCACGATAAGGCTGTTGGGCAATTTAACAATATATGATTCTCGTTTCACCAGCTGTGCTTGGAGCAGAAGGAAATACAGGTAATGTTATAGCATCACTAAACTTAACACAGAAATCCAAGGAACTACTGAAGGATAAATACCGCAGAATCTACCTAATGGTTTCCTTTTCTTTCTCCATAAATACAGACATGATACAAAGAATCAGACCAAGACTTTTTACCTCCCAGGTACAGAAGGAACTAAGATTTGCTGAGGACTACCTCTAAATTTTCTCAATGGTTTTCCCTTTTTGACAAAAAGTAAATGTGTTGTAAGTGAAAACCACAGCAAATCTACCAGGATAGATAGTGATTGGATTACTTTGCTCCCTGGTTTTCATAGCAACCATCAGAACTGATAATGTTGATCAGCTTCTTCGCACAGAAATTTAGCAAAAAGCATCTTTTTCAAGAATGAAGCATTTATCAGACTTTCTCTCCAGATTTCTTCCCCTCCCCAAAGAATCAAGTATTCGTCTTTGCATCAATCAGTGGTCTCTGTTTCTGAAATAATACTAGTCAGAGAAAGAAAGCTCTCATCTCAAATTCTTCTTGATTTCACAACTGCCCACAGAGTGAACGTGTTTGTCGTTTCCTGTCTCCTGGAAAAACAAATCAGAATCTTTGGGAGGGTTGTTCTATTTCATTACTATGTTTAAGCAAAGATCAACTGATTTTAAGCTGTTTTATCATCTTACATGTTAATCAAGACTATTGTAATCTTTTTAAATAATCAGACAGAATATAATGCAGGAATATAGAAATAAAAGTCACAAAGAAAAAACAGCAAATGAAAACTGGCTTGCTTGTTTCCCAAGCCAAAAAGGCATAAGCAAGGCAAGCTCCAGTCCACTGCATTTCTCAGAAGGCTGTTCTAAGACATCAGCTGTCCTATTTTTAATATCAATTCTAAAGTGAAACAATGGTATAAATGAGAACTTACATTTAAAATATTCTATCATTATAGCTGCAAAATTGCAGCCATTTCTTTCAAGAGAAGGGAAAAAACTACTAGGATAATCAGGAATAATTAGGGGAATATTCAGACAGAGCACAAGTTGTGCCAGTTTTTTCACTTGAAACTGCACACTAGCTTCAGCAGCTAACTTAAACAATTGTGTGCAGCAGAATTGTATTCCAGGGCAAACATCTTACAAAAATGAAGCTACAAAAGCAGTTAAGTGTTCCATGATGCTGAAGATTGCACTGAGAAATTCTGCAAAGCTTTAAAAAACAAGTTACTCCATTCTTTGCTTCCAGCACACTTTCACTTATATTTTCAGAGGTATCAGAAAGATCAGAATCTGTCTTATCAAGCCATGAAATTCACCTATTAACAAGGACTGTGGTGTTGTCTCTATTCCCTGTTCAGCCTTACTGTTCAGGTCCCTCTGAAAGATACATTTCAATTTTATCATTTTATCCATCATTTATTTTCTCTTTTAGATATCAACTCTGTACAATTACTTAGTTTTGTGAAACATCTGGGATAACTATGGATGCTTAATAACGGAGAACACAGTTTGTGTTCCACTAATTGGCTATGAAACAGTAGTTGAATAGGCAACTATGTTTTTACTCAGGCCTTACTCAGGTAAAACCATATGGTTTAAAAGCCAGGTAAGAATTTCAGAGCTTGAAAGAGCATTGGTCTATCAAATAAAAAATGTTTTCAGCCACATCTGTTCTGAATTTCTTAGCAGTTATGTTGCAACTCTCTGGGTAGCAAACATATGCAAGGTGTTGCCTGTCAGACTTGACTAGCTCTGCCAACACATGCACACACGTTTTACCTATAACCACAAAGAATTTTGGCTTGTGTTCTGGTATGTGTTACGTGGATCTGTAAACAACACAGTGCCTTTCTGTGCTTCAGCATATTGGCAAGAACGATGAGTTGGCAAAGGATTACTTTGTGGTTTTCTGGCTGAAATTTAGTTGTTTCTTTTACATGCAATTTTACAAATACACATTCAAGGGAGCAAACTCCATGGTGAAGACCATGCATTAAAATGCTGACATTACCATAACTTTTCAAACTTCTCTCTACTCTCATAATGCCATCTGAAGTTTCTTGTTTCTAAACTCAAGTATGCTAGTAAGAGTTTCACAATCACATGCTGCAGATTACACTGTTACCATTAAAATGCAGAACCACCTGAACAACAAAGTATGTGAAGAAAAAACAAACAGAGAAAGCCCCACCAACATCTGTAGAAGCTGTCACAGAGTCAGTGAATGCATTAGTAATCAATACAAGCTACAGTCAGCACAATGGAGTTACTAGGAGCACTCAATAGACCTTAGTAAAGAAACCCAGTCATTAAGGAGAAAAACAAAGATTAGGTTCTCATAGACAGCTCAGCCTGCACTCACAGCTCCTGGAAATGGTTTGTGAAGATTTACAGCTTGCTTTAAATTTAAAATAAACATTCACCCTGAGGATGTTAAGGCAGCCTGGGATACTAAAATACTTTAATGCCCCACTGTGTTACATGGATGTAAGAAGCTACCAGAAATTGACCTATGTGCACCACAATGAAGGTATGATCAATAGATGCTTTTGCTTTCACCAAAACCTTCAGCTATTTGCTCTCTTTCCTCTCTTCCTAAGGCCCACAAAAATAGCGACTGGACAGAGCACAACTTCATCCCAATTTTGATCTAAATTCTGCAATACTGCATGCCTGAAAAAGTTCAATAGTTCTTTTCTACTTTCCATCAGAAAGATTTGTTGTCAATTAACTGTGGAAGAATGAGGAGGATAAATCTGTTTTTAATCTTTAAATATGATCTGCTACCTGAATGGATTTAATATGCATTCAAATTTAAGACTATGAGCTAGGTTTGTGGTACTCAATTCAAAACCAGTTCACTAAGACTGGTGCTCGAAGATGGGTATTTATTGCATTTCTTTCTATCAGGAGGACCAAACTGACAAAGTTTCATTCTCAAGAGAGGAAGTCTGCATGGTGGTAGTTAAAGGAGGTGTGAAATGTGAACCTTTGGAGCCAAACCTCTTGAGCTTCTGTTGGCTGCCTTACCAATGGCTAGAATATATGCCAATTGTGTTTTTCTTTCTCATCTTGCACATCATAAGGTTTACCTAGCGTATGGTGCATGTTATGTGTGTTACCTAAAAGTCATGTCAGATTAGCCCATTAGAGCACTTTTTAAAAATAGCATATGAAACTTACTTTTCAGCCTAGAAAAAGTCAGTTTGATGCAGGCATATACCTTTATGATGTATCACTCTGCACACACAACTGAATCTAGTCAGTTTGGGCAATTTGCATGTGAAGAGCTGATAGTATTTCACAATACACAGCATTATTTATTTAGACTGAATTACTCTTTTCCTGAAGTGATTCCAACTTCATTGTGGTCAACCTGCTTTTACTTAGAATGACTCTAGGTACAAGTCTGCCCATCGCATCTGCAGTGTTTCTAATCCATGTATATTGTGGGAAACAGCAATTAGTCAATTTAGTGTGAGCAAAAAGGGGGACAAGAAGAAGTGAAGCACACAAATTCCAAGCTGTCCGATTAAACACAGTGCTTGTATCTCTAAAAGAGGTGAGATTCAAACTGACAAAATTTGGAGTAAATTGTGTGCTGTTTGGACTAAGGTTTTGAAGTAAAAGGTGGACATCAGTTCAGCTGCATATTGAGGCAGGGGAGAGAAACAGGTGAGCCACCCATCTAGTTCCTTCTGCAGCAGGGGCAACGATCCCAGCAGAAACTTCTGGGCTGCAAATCCCCAACCTGAATATGACTGAAGTTTTGAATCAGAGATATGTGGAATTCAACCACACAGGATACAAAATCTAGCTCTGTAACAGCAATATTCCAACATTGCGTATGGGTAACTGGCTCTCTGCAAGGCAAACATTCCCATTTTAAACACTGTCTTTCTGTTAGTGGTCCCAACAGCCACGCTGAGCAGCTCTTCCATGCTTCTAATATAAGTTTTCTTTAGTCATCACAAAACTGGGCCTATCTGTTGTCAACCTCCTTTTAAGACACCTAGTTCTGCCATGTAGTGGAAACTTAGGTGATTAGCCCAGTGCTGCCAAGCCCACCCAGGGCAGGCACTGAAAAGCAGCATAAACAGGAGACAAACTGCTGTGCCTATGTCTATCTTTGTGGTAAATTAGCTTTTTGTTCCAAAGATCCATCTTTGCCTGAGTAGGCTTTAAAAAGAGGACTATGGCCACTCTTGCACAGTTACAATAGTCATTAACTCCAAACAACTGAGGTCAAATTTGATCACCATTGTATGTGAGGAAAACATTGTGGCATTTCCACTTTATGCCAGTTTATCACAACAGTTGTTCAGGGTGCCATGGTACAGTTTGGGGTAGCTAGAATGCACCAGTGCTCTGCCCAGTAGGCACCCTTACTCCTACATGAAGGTTGTGCTCTCCAGGTATTTCCCAGGCAGTTCTAAGACAGTTCTCTACTGGTGAAATTAATCCAGAGATAATTCACTATAGAACTAGGATTAAGCACATTTCCAAGATGCAGTGGTGCATGGCTTGAGAGAACACTAAATTTATCCCGTGTTCTGCTTGCCTTGTGAAAAATTACTCCTCTGCATATCAGGTAAATTACAGAACTTGACATTCAGGTTCTTCTTGGCACTCGCACAGTACCCTTGCAACATCTTTCTTCTTCCTACTAGGAGTTGGGACATGATTTTTGGGCTTAATACTAAGTTTCCAACCGACTTTGGACATCTTCTGTGCATGCTGCCAGCATCATCTTGGTTGAGCATCAGCTTTCAAGACAACAAAAACTAAAAAAAGACTAACTAGGACTACCCTGATGTTCTCCTTGCCAGTACAGGACTTCTTTCCCAATGCTTTTTTTTTTTTTTTAATTATATTTTTAGGGTAGAACCAACAAGTTACAACTAGGCACACGAAAAACACAGTAATATAAGCTAAGCTTTCACCATCCAGAATGTGTGAGAATGGTTGCAAAGACTCCCTTGTGTCCCTAACCTCCTCAGCCATCAACCCCCTTCTGTGTGTGTGGTTGGAGGAAGCAAGGGGGAAGTGAATGACTCTCAGGACCTACTCCCACCAGTTCCCACATTTCTCTTCCCACCATCCCCTCCATGTGCATATCTCCAACACAGCAACACAAGTAGGATGGCAGCAACCACTGCCATCCCCTCACAGTTATGTGTCACTTCCTACTGCCATTCTCCTCCCTTCCTGGGTGATAAAGTACCAGGTCAAAAGGAGCTGGGAATTCAAAGCAGGGTGTGGGAAATGAGTGGGTTGGTGAGGAAGGTCCAGAATAAAAGCAATTTAGGAATACTGTGCAACTGGAGCATACTGGGGGGAAGACAAAATTTGACACTTCCAGAGCAGGAACTTCCATAGGGCACTAAGTCAATAGCTTTTGTTAGGACTTTAAGTTCAGAGACAGACTCAAGATGTTTTTCCTCTCCCTGTTCTTCCCAGCCATAAAATGTCATTGCAAAGGATTTCTCCCTTCACCTCCCCCTCTTTTTGCTCTCAGAAGTATAGCAGCCTTAAGCAATTAGCGGCAGTTGCCTTGTATTGGAACAATGAAACTGCTGAACAATAGGGATAGTCTCATTATTATGAGACCCAGCCCTATGATAATCCAGACCAGGAACTCTGAATTTACTGCCAGAAGAATTACTGGTTAGTATGTTATTAACTTCACTGCATTTCAAGCTGGAAACAATTCATCCAGTGTTTCACAAAATCAATTTCTTAGTCTCCCAATCATACACATATATATGAAACACTGAAAGTCAGAATGTGATGTTGAGAGCAGGGATGTAACTTAATCTGCAGCCCACGGAGACAACTAATGTGTCACACTCTTCTGGGGCAATTTAGGAACTGGGATGCATACCAGACACATTCTTTGAGGCTGGTAGTAGCAGCCATCTCCCAAGAGCCCAAGACTCCTCTCCAGAACGATGCAATGGTTACAGAAGTACTTAACAGTGAACAGAATAATCTTCATGCAGCTAAAAAACAAAAGGGACATTGTCTCTGTCATGACTTTTCAGATAGCCTCAAACCACATTTTTTCTCTTTATTGGGTTGAGAGTGGAATTTGACAAGTGTATCATTAAGTTCAGAAACTCAGGGAGAAGATTAGCTATTACGCCTTTCAGTCAGCATGAAACTGAAGTTCACTGATTTTAACCATCCACTACTGTAAAACTGTAACTTACTGTTTGCTTGTAGTTAGCCGCAGCACCCAAGGTTTTTGCTATCATCTGCAATCAGCTGCTGCCTCAGGTTCCTCTCCTCTAACCATGGTTGAGACTAGTGAGTGAAGCCCCAAGGGGTGCAATTCCACAGTGCTCTCCCAGAAGACCTCCACAGCTGTTTAGCTTCAGTGAAGCAGCTCCCAAACATCTTTAGCAGCAATGCCTTTCGTTGCCTTTCCATCAAGCACTACCTCACTTTCTAAGGAAACTTCTTTCTAGCTCCTCCTACTCTCCACTGCCTTTCAGGCTGTCGCTCAAGTCCTGTGCAGCGGTGTGTAGGGACTCAGTCACCTCCTTACACTCAGGTGCATCTGTGCAAGGTCTTCACCATTACTCTTTTTCATCATGGGGTTTCTCTGTTGCCAACAATGTTCAGCTTTTATGGCTGACTCAGCAAGAGTCGTAAAACTGTAATTTTCTTCTTCTTTGAATTTACTTATTATTTCCACTATACTCTTGGTTTTGCTTTTGCCGTTCAGTTCATTAGCCAAGCATCTGAACAACTGTTTCTTACAGCAATGAAGTCACCAGTTACAGGTATAGAGGCAGCAAGTGTCAGGTTTGTTGATGAGGTACCAATGCACAGGCTTTGCCCCTCGTCCGGTTCCCTGGGATGGCATGGGGCCAAGGTTGCCAATGGTTGTGGAGAGTGTGACACCGAGGTTATGCCAGCACCTTCAACAAACAGGACCGGACTTGAAACGTAGCGAGGAAGCACAGAGCAATGCATTGGAGTTTATCTTCTTACGCAAGTTCGATTTACAGCTAATTTCATTTATTTAACACTGAAGAGTGCATCTTCGCAGTCCAGCTCTGCTGCCTGATCAGGGCTGCCAGAAAAACAGCAGTTTGTGAGGACGACGGTGAGCAGTAACCGTGAAGCCACCCACACAGGTGGGACGGCCACACGCACTGCCAGAAATGGCGTTTCTTTACAAACAACCATTACGGAATTTAAGAAAATGAAATTGGCACCCTAAGCCTGAGCCTCCTCCC
>NW_010514154.1:0-1064 GCF_000687285.1 Phaethon lepturus
GGGCGCCTTCCCCTCTCGGAGGGGTAGGGCTGTCCCCCGGCGCGGTGCGGCCGCTAGCTGCGGGCTGCACGTGTAGTCGGCGACAACTTCGGCGTCTCCAGATGAAACTAGCTTTTAAAAGACTCGCCTGCCCTTGCTTCAAGATCACTGCTGTGTCAACGAAATTCCTTTTTTTATCTTTAATTTTTTTCCTTCTCTTGTTGTATGGAAGCTTCATTCCAGCAAAAGAGCAAAAAAAAGTGAGTGTATCCTGCTGGCGTAGTACTCTTAAATGCTTACGTTAAAACAACACAGATCTGAGGATAGGTTTTTCTTAAGATTTCTAGTGTAGTAATTCTGTAGAGCACAACATAATGAACTAAAGCTATGTACTTTTTTCTTAAGAGATACAGCAGCTTAAAATGCCTACAGTACATGGAGACGTCATGCAAGTATTGTTATCTGTATGCTTTTGTTGAATGCACAAATTAAATTTGCCCTTAAATAAATACATATTGGAAGAGCATACCATTTCCCAAAGAGTACAAACCCTGAAGCATTCTATTACCTAACGAGACCTGTACATAAAACTGGTGTTTTCAAAGCCAAGTCAGTTGCGAAGCTGACAAATCAAAAACTTGAACTTCGGAGACTTTAATTTCGAAGTAAGGAAACATATTCTTAAATATCTGTTTTCACAATTGAATTATTTTTTTCCCATGTATCTTGTTTTTAAAAAAAAAAATATGATGTGGTGCTGTGGCATGATTGCCTGGCTTTGTGGGTTATAGAACGTGGTGACTCAGTTTGTCCTTCACAACTTTGTTCTTGAAACTTGAAGGGCATCTAGGTGAGTGTGTATGTTTAATGCTAAGAAGTTTTGGTGGGGAGAGAAGGGCAGACAGTGAATTTTTGTGTGCATATGTTTTAAAATTTATTTGTTACTTCTTTTGAATCAGCTAGGTAAAGGATCAAGAAAAAGGAAAGATTATGATGTTATCTCAGGCTTGAACTTCATGGCCGGTTTTGCCATTTCTAACAGCTTGTTGCTCCTGCTGGAGGAGGGAGTTTTTTTTTCTTCTTTC